>NW_027275226.1:0-64681 GCF_030028105.1 Mobula birostris
GAATAGAATGCTTTGACATAAAAGCAGTATACATTTCAATTTTACACCAAAGTACTTACTGCAAACCTAATGGAAACACCTTAGGTTAACTTCCCACATGATTATGAGTAGTTTGAAAGTTGTTTCATGGCTGTACACATCAACACAAAAAAGTTGTTATCTGAATGCATGCAATGCTTAGACAATACAAATAGTATACAATTCAATTTTACACCAAAGTACTTACTGCAAACCTAATGGAAACACTTTAGGTTAACTTCCCACATGATTATGAGTAGTTTGAAAGTTGTTTCATGGCTGTACACATCAACACAAAAAAGTTGTTATCTGAGTGCATGCAATGCTTAGACAATACAAATAGTATACATTTCAATTTTACACCAAAGCACTTACTGCAAACCTAATGGAAACACTTTAGGTTAACTTTCCACATGATTATGAGTAGTTTGAAAGTTGTTTCATGGCTGTACACATCAACACAAAAAAGTTGTTATCTGAGTGCATGCAATGCTTAGACAATACAAATAGTATACATTTCAATTTTACACCAAAGCACCTACTGCAAACCTAATGGAAACACCTTAGGTTAACTTTCCACATGATTGTGAGTAGTTTGAAAGTTGTTTCATGGCTGTAGACATCAACACAAAAAAGTTGTTATCTGAGTGCATCCAATGCTTAGACAATACAAATCGTATACATTTCAATTTTACACCAAAGCATTTACTGCAAACCTAATGGAAACACTTTAGGTTAACTTTCCACATGATTATGAGTAGTTTGAAAGTTGTTTCATGGCTGTACACATCAAAACAAAAAAGTTGTTATCTGAGTGCATGCAATGCTTAGACAATACAAATAGTATACATTTCAATTTTACACCAAAGCACCTACTGCAAACCTAATGGAAACACCTTAGGTTAACTTTCCACATGATTGTGAGTAGTTTGAAAGTTGTTTCATGGCTGTAGACATCAACACAAAAAAAGTTGTTATCTGAGTGCATCCAATGCTTAGACAATACAAATAGTATACATTTCAATTTTACACCAAAGCACTTACTGCAAACCTAATGGAAACACTCTAGGGTAACTTCCCACATGATTATGAGTAGTTTGAAAGTTGTTTCATGGCTGTACAAATCAAAACAAAAAAGTTGTTATCTGAGTGCATGCAATGCTTAGACAATACAAATAGTATACATTTCAATTTTACACCAAAGCACCTGCTGCAAACCTAATGGAAACACCTTAGGTTAACTTTCCACATGATTGTGAGTAGTTTGAAAGTTGTTTCATGGCTGTAGACATCAACACAAAAAAGTTGTTATCTCAGTGCATGCAATGCTTAGACAATACAAATAGTATACATTTCAATTTTACTCCAAACCACTTACTGCAAACCTAATGGAAACACCTTAGGTTAACTTCCCACATGATTATGAGTAGTTTGAAAGTTGTTTCATGGCTGTACACATCAACACAAAAAAGTTGTTATCTGAGTGCATGCAATGATTAGACAATACAAATAGTATACATTTCAATTTTACACCAAAGCACTTACTGCAAACCTAATGGAAACACTTTAGGTTAACTTTCCACATAATTATGAGTAGTTTGAAAGTTGTTTCATGGCTGTACACATCAACACAAAAAAGTTGATATCTGAGTGCATGCAATGCTTAGACAATACAAATAGTATACATTTGAATTTTACACCAAAGCACCTACTGCAAACCTAATGGAAACACCTTAGGTTAACTTTCCACATGATTGTGAGTAGTTTGAAAGTTGTTTCATGGCTGTAGACATCAACACAAAAAAGTTGTTATCTGAGTGCATCCAATGCTTAGACAATACAAATAGTATACATTTCAATTTTACACCAAAGCACTTACTGCAAACCTAATGGAAACACTTTAGGTTAACTTTCCACATGATTATGAGGAGTTTGAAAGTTGTTTCATGGCTGTACACATCAAAACAAAAAAGTTGTTATCTGAGTGCATGCAATGCTTAGACAATACAAATAGTATACATTTCAATTTTACACCAAAGCACCTACTGCAAACCTAATGGAAACACCTTAGGTTAACTTTCCACATGATTGTGAGTAGTTTGAAAGTTGTTTCATGGCTGTAGACATCAACACAAAAAAGTTGTTATCTGAGTGCATCCAATGCTTAGACAATACAAATAGTATACATTTCAATTTTACACCAAAGCACTTACTGCAAACCTAATGGAAACACCTTGGGTTAACTTCCCACATGATTATGAGTAGTTTGAAAGTTGTTTCATGGCTGTACACATCAAAACAAAAAAGTTGTTATCTGAGTGCATGCAATGCTTAGACAATACAAATAGTATACATTTCAATTTTACACCAAAGCACCTACTGCAAACCTAATGGAAACACCTTAGGTTAACTTTCCACATGATTGTGAGTAGTTTGAAAGTTGTTTCATGGCTGTAGACATCAACACAAAAAAGTTGTTATCTGAGTGCATCCAATGCTTAGACAATACAAATAGTATACATTTCAAGTTTACACCAAAGCACTTACTGCAAACCTAATGGAAACACCTTAGGTTAACTTCCCACATGATTATGAGTAGTTTGAAAGTTGTTTCATGGCTGTACACATCAAAACAAAAAAGTTGTTATCTGAGTGCATGCAATGCTTAGACAATACAAATAGTATACATTTCAATTTTACACCAAAGCACCTACTGCAAACCTAATGGAAACACCTTAGGTTAACTTTCCACATGATTGTGAGTAGTTTGAAAGTTGTTTCATGGCTGTAGACATCAACACAAAAAAGTTGTTATCTCAGTGCATGCAATGCTTAGACAATACAAATAGTATACATTTCAATTTTACTCTAAACCACTTACTGCAAACCTAATGGAAACACCTTAGGTTAACTTCCCACATGATTATGAGTAGTTTGAAAGTTGTTTCATGGCTGTACACATCAACACAAAAAAGTTGTTATCTGAGTGCATGCAATGATTAGACAATACAAATAGTATACATTTCAATTTTACACCAAAGCACTTACTGCAAACCTAATGGAAATACTTTAGGTTAACTTTCCACATGATTATGAGTAGTTTGAAAGTTGTTTCATGGCTGTACAGATCAAAACAAAAAAGTTGTTATCTGAGTGCATGCAATGCTTAGACAATACAAATAGTATACATTTCAATTTTACACCAAAGCACCTACTGCAAACCTAATGGAAACACCTTAGGTTAACTTTCCACATGATTGTGAGTAGTTTGAAAGTTGTTTCATGGCTGTAGACATCAACACAAAAAAGTTGTTATCTCAGTGCATGCAATGCTTAGACAATACAAATAGTATACATTTCAATTTTACTCCAAAGCACTTACTGCAAACCTAATGGAAACACCTTAGGTTTACTTCCCACATGATTATGAGTAGTTTGAAAGTTGTGTCATGGCTGTACACATCAACACAAAAAAGTTGTTATCTCAGTGCATGCAATGCTTAGACAATACAAATAGTATACATTTCAATTTTACACCAAAGCACTTACTGCAAACCTAATGGAAACACTTTAGGTTAACTTCCCAAATGATTCTGATATGTCTGAAAGTTGTTTCATACCTGTGCACATAAAGACAAAAAAGTTGATTTCACAGTGAATAGAATGCTTTGACATAAAAGTAGTATACATTTCAATTTTACACCAAAGTACTTACTGCAAACCTAATGGAAACACCTTAGGTTAACTTCCCACATGATTATGAGTAGTTTGAAAGTTGTTTCATGGCTGTACACATCAACACAAAAAAGTTGTTATCTCAGTGCATGCAATGCTTAGACAATACAAATAGTATACATTTCAATTTTACACCAAAGCACTTACTGCAACCCTAATGGAAACACTTTAGGTTAACTTTCCACATGATTATGAGTAGTTTGAAAGTTGTTTCATGGCTGTACACATCAACACAAAAAAGTTGCTATCTAAGTGCATGCAATGCTTAGACAATACAAATAGTATACATTTCAATTTTACACCAAAGCACTTACTGCAAACCTAATGGAAACAACTTAGATTAACTTCCCACATGATTCTGAGATGTCTGAAAGTTGTTTCATTACTGTGCACATAAAGACAAAAAAGTTGATTTCACAGTGAATAGAATGCTTTGACATAAAAGCAGTATACATTTCAATTTTACACCAAAGTACTTACTGCAAACCTAATGGAAACACCTTAGGTTAACTTCCCACATGATTATGAGTAGTTTGAAAGTTGTTTCATGGCTGTACACATCAACACAAAAAAGTTGTTATCTGAGTGCATGCAATGCTTAGACAATACAAATAGTATACATTTCAATTTTACACCAAAGCACTTACTGCAAACCTAATGGAAACACTTTAGGTTAACTTTCCACATGATTATGAGTAGTTTGAAAGTTGTTTCATGGCTGTACACATCAACACAAAAAAGTTGTTATCTGAGTGCATGCAATGCTTAGACAATACAAATAGTATACATTTCAATTTTACACCAAAGCACCTACTGCAAACCTAATGGAAACACCTTAAGTTAACTTTGCACATGATTGTGAGTAGTTTGAAAGTTGTTTCATGGCTGTAGACATCAACACAAAAAAGTTGTTATCTGAGTGCATCCAATGCTTAGACAATACAAATAGTATACATTTCAATTTTACACCAAAGCACTTACTGCAAACCTAATGGAAACACTTTAGGTTAACTTTCCACATGATTATGAGTAGTTTGAAAGTTGTTTCATGGCTGTAGACATCAACACAAAAAAGTTGTTATCTCAGTGCATGCAATGCTTAGACAATACAAATATTATACATTTCAATTTTACACCAAAGCACTTACTGCAAACCTAATGGAAACACTTTAGGTTAACTTTCCACATGATTATGAGTAGTTTGAAAGTTCTTTCATGGCTGTACACATCAACACAAAAAAGTTGTTATCTGAGTGCATGCAATGCTTAGACAATACAAATAGTATACATTTCAATTTTACACCAAAGCACCTACTGCAAACCTAATGGAAACACCTTAGGTTAACTTTCCACATGATTGTGAGTAGTTTGAAAGTTGTTTCATGGCTGTAGACATCAACACAAAAAAGTTGTTATCTCAGTGCATGCAATGCTTAGACAATACAAATAGTATACATTTCAATTTTACTCTAAACCACTTACTGCAAACCTAATGGAAACACCTTAGGTTAACTTCCCACATGATAATGAGTAGTTTGAAAGTTGTTTCATGGCTGTACACATCAACACAAAAAAGTTGTTATCTGAGTGCATGCAATGATTAGACAATACAAATAGTATACATTTCAATTTTACACCAAAGCACTTACTGCAAACCTAATGGAAATACTTTAGGTTAACTTTCCACATGATTATGAGTAGTTTGAAAGTTGTTTCATGGCTGTACAGATCAAAACAAAAAAGTTGTTATCTGAGTGCATGCAATGCTTAGACAATACAAATAGTATACATTTCAATTTTACACCAAAGCACCTACTGCAAACCTAATGGAAACACCTTAGGTTAACTTTCCACATGATTGTGAGTAGTTTGAAAGTTGTTTCATGGCTGTAGACATCAACACAAAAAAGTTGTTATCTCAGTGCATGCAATGCTTAGACAATACAAATAGTATACATTTCAATTTTACTCCAAACCACTTACTGCAAACCTAATGGAAACACCTTAGGTTAACTTCCCACATGATTATGAGTAGTTTGAAAGTTGTTTCATGGCTGTACACATCAACACAAAAAAGTTGTTATCTGAGTGCATGCAATGTTTAGACAATACAAATAGTATACATTTCAATTTTACACCAAAGCACTTACTGCAAACCTAAAGGAAACACTTTAGGTTAACTTTCCACATGATTATGAGTAGTTTGAAAGTTGTTTCATGGCTGTACACATCAACACAAAAAAGTTGTTATCTCAGTGCATGCAATGCTTATACAATACAAATAGTATACATTTCAATTTTACTCCAAAGCACCTACTGCAAACCTAATGGAAACACCTTAGGTTAACTTTCCACATGATTGTGAGTAGTTTGAAAGTTGTTTCATGGCTGTAGACATCAACACAAAAAGGTTGTTATCTCAGTGCATGCAATGCTTAGACAATACAAATAGTATACATTTCAATTTTACACCAAAGCACTTACTGCAAACCTAATGGAAACACTTTAGGTTAACTTCCCACATGATTCTGAGATGTCTGAAAGTTGTTTCATACCTGTGCACATAAAGACAAAAAAGTTGATTTCACAGTGAATAGAATGCTTTGACATAAAAGTAGTATACATTTCAATTGTACTCAAAAGTCTTGACTGCAAACCTAATGCAAACACATTTGGTTAACTTACCAGATGAGTATGACTAGGTTTATAGTTGTTTCATGCCTCAGTTCATCAAGACAAAAAAGTTACTTTCTCAGTACTACTATGCTCTGACATTAAGGTAGTACACATCTGAATTTTACACCAAAGCACCTACTGCAAACCTAATGGAAACACCTTAGGTTAACTTTCCACATGATTGTGAGTAGTTTGAAAGTTGTTTCATGGCTGTAGACATCAACACAAAAAAGTTGTTATCTCAGTGCATGCAATGCTTAGACAATACAAATAGTATACATTTCAATTTTACTCCAAAGCACCTACTGCAAACCTAATGGAAACACCTTAGGTTAACTTCCCACATGATTATGAGTAGTTTGAAAGTTGTGTCATGGCTGTACACATCAACACAAAAAAGTTGTTATCTCAGTGCATGCTATGCTTAGACAATACAAATAGTATACATTTCAATTTTACACCAAAGCACTTACTGCAAACCTAATGGAAACACTTTAGGTTAACTTCCCACATGATTCTGAGATGTCTGAAAGTTGTTTCATACCTGTGCACATAAAGACAAAAAAGTTGATTTCACAGTGAATAGAATGCTTTGACATAAAAGTAGTATACATTTCAATTGTACTCAAAAGTCTTGACTGCAAACCTAATGCAAACACATTTGGTTAACTTACCAGATGAGTATGACTAGGTTTATAGTTGTTTCATGCCTCAGTTCATCAAGACAAAAAAGTTACTTTCTCAGTACTACTATGCTCTGACATTAAGGTAGTACACATCTGAATTTCACACCAAAGCACCTACTGCAAACCTAATGGAAACACCTTAGGTTAACTTCCCACATGATTATGAGTAGTTTGAAAGTTGTTTCATGGCTGTACACATCAACACAAAAAAGTTGTTATCTCAGTGCATGCAATGCTTAGACAATACAAATAGTATACATTTCAATTTTACACCAAAGCACTTACTGCAACCCTAATGGAAACACTTTAGGTTAACTTTCCACATGATTATGAGTAGTTTGAAAGTTGTTTCATGGCTGTACACATCAACACAAAAAAGTTGCTATCTAAGTGCATGCAATGCTTAGACAATAGAAATAGTATACATTTCAATTTTACACCAAAGCACTTACTGCAAACCTAATGGAAACAACTTAGATTAACTTCCCACATGATTCTGAGATGTCTGAAAGTTGTTTCATTACTGTGCACATAAAGACAAAAAAGTTGATTTCACAGTGAATAGAATGCTTTGACATAAAAGCAGTATACATTTCAATTTTACACCAAAGTACTTACTGCAAACCTAATGGAAACACCTTAGGTTAACTTCCCACATGATTATGAGTAGTTTGAAAGTTGTTTCATGGCTGTACACATCAACACAAAAAAGTTGTTATCTGAATGCATGCAATGCTTAGACAATACAAATAGTATACAATTCAATTTTACACCAAAGTACTTACTGCAAACCTAATGGAAACACTTTAGGTTAACTTCCCACATGATTATGAGTAGTTTGAAAGTTGTTTCATGGCTGTACACATCAACACAAAAAAGTTGTTATCTGAGTGCATGCAATGCTTAGACAATACAAATAGTATACATTTCAATTTTACACCAAAGCACTTACTGCAAACCTAATGGAAACACTTTAGGTTAACTTTCCACATGATTATGAGTAGTTTGAAAGTTGTTTCATGGCTGTACACATCAACACAAAAAAGTTGTTATCTGAGTGCATGCAATGCTTAGACAATACAAATAGTATACATTTCAATTTTACACCAAAGCACCTACTGCAAACCTAATGGAAACACCTTAGGTTAACTTTCCACATGATTGTGAGTAGTTTGAAAGTTGTTTCATGGCTGTAGACATCAACACAAAAAAGTTGTTATCTGAGTGCATCCAATGCTTAGACAATACAAATCGTATACATTTCAATTTTACACCAAAGCATTTACTGCAAACCTAATGGAAACACTTTAGGTTAACTTTCCACATGATTATGAGTAGTTTGAAAGTTGTTTCATGGCTGTACACATCAAAACAAAAAAGTTGTTATCTGAGTGCATGCAATGCTTAGACAATACAAATAGTATACATTTCAATTTTACACCAAAGCACCTACTGCAAACCTAATGGAAACACCTTAGGTTAACTTTCCACATGATTGTGAGTAGTTTGAAAGTTGTTTCATGGCTGTAGACATCAACACAAAAAAGTTGTTATCTGAGTGCATCCAATGCTTAGACAATACAAATAGTATACATTTCAATTTTACACCAAAGCACTTACTGCAAACCTAATGGAAACACTCTAGGGTAACTTCCCACATGATTATGAGTAGTTTGAAAGTTGTTTCATGGCTGTACAAATCAAAACAAAAAAGTTGTTATCTGAGTGCATGCAATGCTTAGACAATACAAATAGTATACATTTCAATTTTACACCAAAGCACCTGCTGCAAACCTAATGGAAACACCTTAGGTTAACTTTCCACATGATTGTGAGTAGTTTGAAAGTTGTTTCATGGCTGTAGACATCAACACAAAAAAGTTGTTATCTCAGTGCATGCAATGCTTAGACAATACAAATAGTATACATTTCAATTTTACTCCAAACCACTTACTGCAAACCTAATGGAAACACCTTAGGTTAACTTCCCACATGATTATGAGTAGTTTGAAAGTTGTTTCATGGCTGTACACATCAACACAAAAAAGTTGTTATCTGAGTGCATGCAATGATTAGACAATACAAATAGTATACATTTCAATTTTACACCAAAGCACTTACTGCAAACCTAATGGAAACACTTTAGGTTAACTTTCCACATAATTATGAGTAGTTTGAAAGTTGTTTCATGGCTGTACACATCAACACAAAAAAGTTGATATCTGAGTGCATGCAATGCTTAGACAATACAAATAGTATACATTTGAATTTTACACCAAAGCACCTACTGCAAACCTAATGGAAACACCTTAGGTTAACTTTCCACATGATTGTGAGTAGTTTGAAAGTTGTTTCATGGCTGTAGACATCAACACAAAAAAGTTGTTATCTGAGTGCATCCAATGCTTAGACAATACAAATAGTATACATTTCAATTTTACACCAAAGCACTTACTGCAAACCTAATGGAAACACTTTAGGTTAACTTTCCACATGATTATGAGGAGTTTGAAAGTTGTTTCATGGCTGTACACATCAAAACAAAAAAGTTGTTATCTGAGTGCATGCAATGCTTAGACAATACAAATAGTATACATTTCAATTTTACACCAAAGCACCTACTGCAAACCTAATGGAAACACCTTAGGTTAACTTTCCACATGATTGTGAGTAGTTTGAAAGTTGTTTCATGGCTGTAGACATCAACACAAAAAAGTTGTTATCTGAGTGCATCCAATGCTTAGACAATACAAATAGTATACATTTCAATTTTACACCAAAGCACTTACTGCAAACCTAATGGAAACACCTTGGGTTAACTTCCCACATGATTATGAGTAGTTTGAAAGTTGTTTCATGGCTGTACACATCAAAACAAAAAAGTTGTTATCTGAGTGCATGCAATGCTTAGACAATACAAATAGTATACATTTCAATTTTACACCAAAGCACCTACTGCAAACCTAATGGAAACACCTTAGGTTAACTTTCCACATGATTGTGAGTAGTTTGAAAGTTGTTTCATGGCTGTAGACATCAACACAAAAAAGTTGTTATCTGAGTGCATCCAATGCTTAGACAATACAAATAGTATACATTTCAAGTTTACACCAAAGCACTTACTGCAAACCTAATGGAAACACCTTAGGTTAACTTCCCACATGATTATGAGTAGTTTGAAAGTTGTTTCATGGCTGTACACATCAAAACAAAAAAGTTGTTATCTGAGTGCATGCAATGCTTAGACAATACAAATAGTATACATTTCAATTTTACACCAAAGCACCTACTGCAAACCTAATGGAAACACCTTAGGTTAACTTTCCACATGATTGTGAGTAGTTTGAAAGTTGTTTCATGGCTGTAGACATCAACACAAAAAAGTTGTTATCTCAGTGCATGCAATGCTTAGACAATACAAATAGTATACATTTCAATTTTACTCTAAACCACTTACTGCAAACCTAATGGAAACACCTTAGGTTAACTTCCCACATGATTATGAGTAGTTTGAAAGTTGTTTCATGGCTGTACACATCAACACAAAAAAGTTGTTATCTGAGTGCATGCAATGATTAGACAATACAAATAGTATACATTTCAATTTTACACCAAAGCACTTACTGCAAACCTAATGGAAATACTTTAGGTTAACTTTCCACATGATTATGAGTAGTTTGAAAGTTGTTTCATGGCTGTACAGATCAAAACAAAAAAGTTGTTATCTGAGTGCATGCAATGCTTAGACAATACAAATAGTATACATTTCAATTTTACACCAAAGCACCTACTGCAAACCTAATGGAAACACCTTAGGTTAACTTTCCACATGATTGTGAGTAGTTTGAAAGTTGTTTCATGGCTGTAGACATCAACACAAAAAAGTTGTTATCTCAGTGCATGCAATGCTTAGACAATACAAATAGTATACATTTCAATTTTACTCCAAAGCACTTACTGCAAACCTAATGGAAACACCTTAGGTTTACTTCCCACATGATTATGAGTAGTTTGAAAGTTGTGTCATGGCTGTACACATCAACACAAAAAAGTTGTTATCTCAGTGCATGCAATGCTTAGACAATACAAATAGTATACATTTCAATTTTACACCAAAGCACTTACTGCAAACCTAATGGAAACACTTTAGGTTAACTTCCCAAATGATTCTGATATGTCTGAAAGTTGTTTCATACCTGTGCACATAAAGACAAAAAAGTTGATTTCACAGTGAATAGAATGCTTTGACATAAAAGTAGTATACATTTCAATTTTACACCAAAGTACTTACTGCAAACCTAATGGAAACACCTTAGGTTAACTTCCCACATGATTATGAGTAGTTTGAAAGTTGTTTCATGGCTGTACACATCAACACAAAAAAGTTGTTATCTCAGTGCATGCAATGCTTAGACAATACAAATAGTATACATTTCAATTTTACACCAAAGCACTTACTGCAACCCTAATGGAAACACTTTAGGTTAACTTTCCACATGATTATGAGTAGTTTGAAAGTTGTTTCATGGCTGTACACATCAACACAAAAAAGTTGCTATCTAAGTGCATGCAATGCTTAGACAATACAAATAGTATACATTTCAATTTTACACCAAAGCACTTACTGCAAACCTAATGGAAACAACTTAGATTAACTTCCCACATGATTCTGAGATGTCTGAAAGTTGTTTCATTACTGTGCACATAAAGACAAAAAAGTTGATTTCACAGTGAATAGAATGCTTTGACATAAAAGCAGTATACATTTCAATTTTACACCAAAGTACTTACTGCAAACCTAATGGAAACACCTTAGGTTAACTTCCCACATGATTATGAGTAGTTTGAAAGTTGTTTCATGGCTGTACACATCAACACAAAAAAGTTGTTATCTGAGTGCATGCAATGCTTAGACAATACAAATAGTATACATTTCAATTTTACACCAAAGCACTTACTGCAAACCTAATGGAAACACTTTAGGTTAACTTTCCACATGATTATGAGTAGTTTGAAAGTTGTTTCATGGCTGTACACATCAACACAAAAAAGTTGTTATCTGAGTGCATGCAATGCTTAGACAATACAAATAGTATACATTTCAATTTTACACCAAAGCACCTACTGCAAACCTAATGGAAACACCTTAAGTTAACTTTGCACATGATTGTGAGTAGTTTGAAAGTTGTTTCATGGCTGTAGACATCAACACAAAAAAGTTGTTATCTGAGTGCATCCAATGCTTAGACAATACAAATAGTATACATTTCAATTTTACACCAAAGCACTTACTGCAAACCTAATGGAAACACTTTAGGTTAACTTTCCACATGATTATGAGTAGTTTGAAAGTTGTTTCATGGCTGTAGACATCAACACAAAAAAGTTGTTATCTCAGTGCATGCAATGCTTAGACAATACAAATATTATACATTTCAATTTTACACCAAAGCACTTACTGCAAACCTAATGGAAACACTTTAGGTTAACTTTCCACATGATTATGAGTAGTTTGAAAGTTCTTTCATGGCTGTACACATCAACACAAAAAAGTTGTTATCTGAGTGCATGCAATGCTTAGACAATACAAATAGTATACATTTCAATTTTACACCAAAGCACCTACTGCAAACCTAATGGAAACACCTTAGGTTAACTTTCCACATGATTGTGAGTAGTTTGAAAGTTGTTTCATGGCTGTAGACATCAACACAAAAAAGTTGTTATCTCAGTGCATGCAATGCTTAGACAATACAAATAGTATACATTTCAATTTTACTCTAAACCACTTACTGCAAACCTAATGGAAACACCTTAGGTTAACTTCCCACATGATAATGAGTAGTTTGAAAGTTGTTTCATGGCTGTACACATCAACACAAAAAAGTTGTTATCTGAGTGCATGCAATGATTAGACAATACAAATAGTATACATTTCAATTTTACACCAAAGCACTTACTGCAAACCTAATGGAAATACTTTAGGTTAACTTTCCACATGATTATGAGTAGTTTGAAAGTTGTTTCATGGCTGTACAGATCAAAACAAAAAAGTTGTTATCTGAGTGCATGCAATGCTTAGACAATACAAATAGTATACATTTCAATTTTACACCAAAGCACCTACTGCAAACCTAATGGAAACACCTTAGGTTAACTTTCCACATGATTGTGAGTAGTTTGAAAGTTGTTTCATGGCTGTAGACATCAACACAAAAAAGTTGTTATCTCAGTGCATGCAATGCTTAGACAATACAAATAGTATACATTTCAATTTTACTCCAAAGCACTTACTGCAAACCTAATGGAAACACCTTAGGTTTACTTCCCACATGATTATGAGTAGTTTGAAAGTTGTGTCATGGCTGTACACATCAACACAAAAAAGTTGTTATCTCAGTGCATGCAATGCTTAGACAATACAAATAGTATACATTTCAATTTTACACCAAAGCACTTACTGCAAACCTAATGGAAACACTTTAGGTTAACTTCCCAAATGATTCTGATATGTCTGAAAGTTGTTTCATACCTGTGCACATAAAGACAAAAAAGTTGATTTCACAGTGAATAGAATGCTTTGACATAAAAGTAGTATACATTTCAATTTTACACCAAAGTACTTACTGCAAACCTAATGGAAACACCTTAGGTTAATTTCCCACATGATTATGAGTAGTTTGAAAGTTGTTTCATGGCTGTACACATCAACACAAAAAAGTTGTTATCTCAGTGCATGCAATGCTTAGACAATACAAATAGTATACATTTCAATTTTACACCAAAGCACTTACTGCAACCCTAATGGAAACACTTTAGGTTAACTTTCCACATGATTATGAGTAGTTTGAAAGTTGTTTCATGGCTGTACACATCAACACAAAAAAGTTGCTATCTAAGTGCATGCAATGCTTAGACAATACAAATAGTATACATTTCAATTTTACACCAAAGCACTTACTGCAAACCTAATGGAAACAACTTAGATTAACTTCCCACATGATTCTGAGATGTCTGAAAGTTGTTTCATTACTGTGCACATAAAGACAAAAAAGTTGATTTCACAGTGAATAGAATGCTTTGACATAAAAGCAGTATACATTTCAATTTTACACCAAAGTACTTACTGCAAACCTAATGGAAACACCTTAGGTTAACTTCCCACATGATTATGAGTAGTTTGAAAGTTGTTTCATGGCTGTACACATCAACACAAAAAAGTTGTTATCTGAGTGCATGCAATGCTTAGACAATACAAATAGTATACATTTCAATTTTACACCAAAGCACTTACTGCAAACCTAATGGAAACACTTTAGGTTAACTTTCCACATGATTATGAGTAGTTTGAAAGTTGTTTCATGGCTGTACACATCAACACAAAAAAGTTGTTATCTGAGTGCATGCAATGCTTAGACAATACAAATAGTATACATTTCAATTTTACACCAAAGCACCTACTGCAAACCTAATGGAAACACCTTAAGTTAACTTTCCACATGATTGTGAGTAGTTTGAAAGTTGTTTCATGGCTGTAGACATCAACACAAAAAAGTTGTTATCTGAGTGCATCCAATGCTTAGACAATACAAATAGTATACATTTCAAATTTACACCAAAGCACTTACTGCAAACCTAATGGAAACACTTTAGGTTAACTTTCCACATGATTATGAGTAGTTTGAAAGTTGTTTCATGGCTGTAGACATCAACACAAAAAAGTTGTTATCTCAGTGCATGCAATGCTTAGACATTACAAATAGTATACATTTCAATTTTACACCAAAGCACTTACTGCAAACCTAATGGAAACACTTTAGGTTAACTTTCCACATGATTATGAGTAGTTTGAAAGTTGTTTCATGGCTGTACACATCAACACAAAAAAGTTGTTATCTGAGTGCATGCAATGCTTAGACAATACAAATAGTATACATTTCAATTTTACACCAAAGCACCTACTGCAAACCTAATGGAAACACCTTAGGTTAACTTTCCACATGATTGTGAGTAGTTTGAAAGTTGTTTCATGGCTGTAGACATCAACACAAAAAAGTTGTTATCTGAGTGCATCCCATGCTTGGACAATACAAATAGTATACATTTCAATTTTACACCAAAGCACTTACTGCAAACCTAATGGAAACACTTTAGGTTAACTTTCCACATGATTATGAGTAGTTTGAAAGTTGTTTCATGGCTGTACACATCAAAACAAAAAAGTTGTTATCTGAGTGCATGCAATGCTTAGACAATACAAATAGTATACATTTCAATTTTACACCAAAGCACTTACTGCAAACCTAATGGAAACACCTTAGGTTAACTTCCCACATGATTATGAGTAGTTTGAAAGTTGTTTCATGGCTGTACAGATCAAAACAAAAAAGTTGTTATCTGAGTGCATGCAATGCTTAGACAATACAAATAGTATACATTTCAATTTTACACCAAAGCACCTACTGCAAACCTAATGGAAACACCTTAGGTTAACTTTCCACATGATTGTGAGTAGTTTGAAAGTTGTTTCATGGCTGTAGACATCAACACAAAAAAGTTGTTATCTCAGTGCATGCAATGCTTAGACGATACAAATAGTATACATTTCAATTTTACTCCAAAGCACTTACTGCAAACCTAATGGAAACACCTTAGGTTAACTTCCCACATGATTATGAGTAGTTTGAAAGTTGTGTCATGGCTGTACACATCAACACAAAAAAGTTGTTATCTCAGTGCCTGCAATGCTTAGACAATACAAATAGTATACATTTCAATTTTACACCAAAGCACTTACTGCAAACCTAATGGAAACACTTTAGGTTAACTTCCCAAATGATTCTGAGATGTCTGAAAGTTGTTTCATTACTGTGCACATAAAGACAAAAAAGTTGATTTCACAGTGAATAGAATGCTTTGACATAAAAGCAGTATACATTTCAATTTTACACCAAAGTACTTACTGCAAACCTAATGGAAACACCTTAGGTTAACTTCCCACATGATTATGAGTAGTTTGAAAGTTGTTTCATGGCTGTACACATCAACACAAAAAAGTTGTTATCTGAGTGCATGCAATGCTTAGACAATACAAATAGTATACATTTCAATTTTACACCAAAGCACTTACTGCAAACCTAATGGAAACACTTTAGGTTAACTTTCCACATGATTATGAGTAGTTTGAAAGTTGTTTCATGGCTGTAGACATCAACACAAAAAAGTTGTTATCTCAGTGTATGCAATGCTTAGACAATACAAATAGTATACATTTCAATTTTACACCAAAGCACTTACTGCAAACCTAATGGAAACACCTTAGGTTAACTTCCCACATGATTATGAGTAGTTTGAAAGTTGTTTCATGGCTGTACAGATCAAAACAAAAAAGTTGTTATCTGAGTGCATGCAATGCTTAGACAATACAAATAGTATACATTTCAATTTTACACCAAAGCACCTACTGCAAACCTAATGGAAACACCTTAGGTTAACTTTCCACATGATTGTGAGTAGTTTGAAAGTTGTTTCATGGCTGTAGACATCAACACAAAAAAGTTGTTATCTCAGTGCATGCAATGCTTAGACAATACAAATAGTATACATTTCAATTTTACTCCAAAGCACTTACTGCAAACCTAATGGAAACACCTTAGGTTAACTTCCCACATGATTATGAGTAGTTTGAAAGTTGTGTCATGGCTGTACACATCAACACAAAAAAGTTGTTATCTCAGTGCATGCAATGCTTAGACAATACAAATAGTATACATTTCAATTTTACACCAAAGCACTTACTGCAAACCTAATGGAAACACTTTAGGTTAACTTCCCAAATGATTCTGAGATGTCTGAAAGTTGTTTCATTACTGTGCACATAAAGACAAAAAAGTTGATTTCACAGTGAATAGAATGCTTTGACATAAAAGCAGTATACATTTCAATTTTACACCAAAGTACTTACTGCAAACCTAATGGAAACACCTTAGGTTAACTTCCCACATGATTATGAGTAGTTTGAAAGTTGTTTCATGGCTGTACACATCAACACAAAAAAGTTGTTATCTGAGTGCATGCAATGCTTAGACAATACAAATAGTATACATTTCAATTTTACACCAAAGCACTTACTGCAAACCTAATGGAAACACTTTAGGTTAACTTTCCACATGATTATGAGTAGTTTGAAAGTTGTTTCATGGCTGTAGACATCAACACAAAAAAGTTGTTATCTCAGTGCATGCAATGCTTAGACAATACAAATAGTATACATTTCAATTTTACTCCAAACCACTTACTGCGAACCTAATGGAAACACCTTAGTTTAACTTCCCACATGATTATGAGTAGTTTGAAAGTTGTTTCATGGCTGTACACATCAACACAAAAAAGTTGTTATCTGAGTGCATGCAATGCTTAGACAATACAAATAGTATACATTTCAATTTTACACCAAAGCACTTACTGCAAACCTAATGGAAACACTTTAGGTTAACTTTCCACATGATTATGAGTAGTTTGAAAGTTGTTTCATGGCTGTACACATCAACACAAAAAAGTTGTTATCTGAGTGCATGCAATGCTTAGACAATACAAATAGTATACATTTCAATTTTACACCAAAGCACTTACTGCAAACCTAATGGAAACACCTTAGGTTAACTTTCCACATGATTGTGAGTAGTTTGAAAGTTGTTTCATGGCTGTAGACATCAACACAAAAAAGTTGTTATCTGAGTGCATCCAATGCTTAGACAATACAAATAGTATACATTTCAATTTTACACCAAAGCACTTACTGCAAACCTAATGGAAACACTTTAGGTTAACTTCCCACATGATTATGAGTAGTTTGAAAGTTGTTTCATGGCTGTACACATCAACACAAAAAAGTTGTTATCTGAGTGCATGCAATGCTTAGACAATACAAATAGTATACATTTCAATTTTACACCAAAGCACTTACTGCAAACCTAATGGAAACACTTTAGGTTAACTTTCCACATGATTATGAGTAGTTTGAAAGTTGTTTCATGGCTGTAGACATCAACACAAAAAAGTTGTTATCTCAGTGCATGCAATGCTTAGACAATACAAATAGTATACATTTCAATTTTACTCCAAACCACTTACTGCGAACCTAATGGAAACACCTTAGGTTAACTTCCCACATGATTATGAGTAGTTTGAAAGTTGTTTCATGGCTGTAGACATCAACACAAAAAAGTTGTTATCTGAGTGCATCCAATGCTTAGACAATACAAATAGTATACATTTCAATTTTACACCAAAGCACTTACTGCAAACCTAATGGAAACACTTTAGGTTAACTTTCCACATGATTATGAGTAGTTTGAAAGTTGTTTCATGGCTGTAGACATCAACACAAAAAAGTTGTTATCTCAGTGCATGCAATGCTTAGACAATACAAATAGTATACATTTCAATTTTACACCAAAGCACTTACTGCAAACCTAATGGAAACACTTTAGGTTAACTTTCCACATGATTATGAGTAGTTTGAAAGTTGTTTCATGGCTGTACACATCAACACAAAAAAGTTGTTATCTGAGTGCATGCAATGCTTAGACAATACAAATAGTATACATTTCAATTTTACACCAAAGCACCTACTGCAAACCTAATGGAAACACCTTAGGTTAACTTTCCACATGATTGTGAGTAGTTTGAAAGTTGTTTCATGGCTGTAGACATCAACACAAAAAAGTTGTTATCTGAGTGCATCCAATGCTTAGACAATACAAATAGTATACATTTCAATTTTACACCAAAGCACTTACTGCAAACCTAATGTAAACACTTTAGGTTAACTTTCCACATGATTATGAGTAGTTTGAAAGTTGTTTCATGGCTGTACACATCAAAACAAAAAAGTTGTTATCTGAGTGCATGCAATGCTTAGACAATACAAATAGTATACATTTCAATTTTACACCAAAGCACTTACTGCAAACCTAATGGAAACACCTTAGGTTAACTTCCCACATGATTATGAGTAGTTTGAAAGTTGTTTCATGGCTGTACAGATCAAAACAAAAAAGTTGTTATCTGAGTGCATGCAATGCTTAGACAATACAAATAGTATACATTTCAATTTTACACCAAAGCACCTACTGCAAACCTAATGGAAACACCTTAGGTTAACTTTCCACATGATTGTGAGTAGTTTGAAAGTTGTTTCATGGCTGTAGACATCAACACAAAAAAGTTGTTATCTCAGTGCATGCAATGCTTAGACAATACAAATAGTATACATTTCAATTTTACTCCAAAGCACTTACTGCAAACCTAATGGAAACACCTTAGGTTAACTTCCCACATGATTATGAGTAGTTTGAAAGTTGTGTCATGGCTGTACACATCAACACAAAAAAGTTGTTATCTCAGTGCATGCAATGCTTAGACAATACAAATAGTATACATTTCAATTTTACACCAAAGCACTTACTGCAAACCTAATGGAAACACTTTAGGTTAACTTCCCAAATGATTCTGAGATGTCTGAAAGTTGTTTCATTACTGTGCACATAAAGACAAAAAAGTTGATTTCACAGTGAATAGAATGCTTTGACATAAAAGCAGTATACATTTCAATTTTACACCAAAGTACTTACTGCAAACCTAATGGAAACACCTTAGGTTAACTTCCCACATGATTATGAGTAGTTTGAAAGTTGTTTCATGGCTGTACACATCAACACAAAAAAGTTGTTATCTGAGTGCATGCAATGCTTAGACAATACAAATAGTATACATTTCAATTTTACACCAAAGCACTTACTGCAAACCTAATGGAAACACTTTAGGTTAACTTTCCACATGATTATGAGTAGTTTGAAAGTTGTTTCATGGCTGTAGACATCAACACAAAAAAGTTGTTATCTCAGTGCATGCAATGCTTAGACAATACAAATAGTATACATTTCAATTTTACTCCAAACCACTTACTGCGAACCTAATGGAAACACCTTAGTTTAACTTCCCACATGATTATGAGTAGTTTGAAAGTTGTTTCATGGCTGTACACATCAACACAAAAAAGTTGTTATCTGAGTGCATGCAATGCTTAGACAATACAAATAGTATACATTTCAATTTTACACCAAAGCACTTACTGCAAACCTAATGGAAACACTTTAGGTTAACTTTCCACATGATTATGAGTAGTTTGAAAGTTGTTTCATGGCTGTACACATCAACACAAAAAAGTTGTTATCTGAGTGCATGCAATGCTTAGACAATACAAATAGTATACATTTCAATTTTACACCAAAGCACTTACTGCAAACCTAATGGAAACACCTTAGGTTAACTTTCCACATGATTGTGAGTAGTTTGAAAGTTGTTTCATGGCTGTAGACATCAACACAAAAAAGTTGTTATCTGAGTGCATCCAATGCTTAGACAATACAAATAGTATACATTTCAATTTTACACCAAAGCACTTACTGCAAACCTAATGGAAACACTTTAGGTTAACTTTCCACATGATTATGTGTAGTTTGAAAGTTGTTTCATGGCTGTACACATCAAAACAAAAAAGTTGTTATCTGAGTGCATGCAATGCTTAGACAATACAAATAGTATACATTTCAATTTTACACCAAAGCACCTACTGCAAACCTAATGGAAACACCTTAGGTTAACTTTCCACATGATTGTGAGTAGTTTGAAAGTTGTTTCATGGCTGTAGACATCAACACAAAAAAGTTGTTATCTGAGTGCATCCAATGCTTAGACAATACAAATAGTATACATTTCAAGTTTACACCAAAGCACTTACTGCAAACCTAATGGAAACACCTTAGGTTAACTTCCCACATGATTATGAGTAGTTTGAAAGTTGTTTCATGGCTGTACACATCAAAACAAAAAAGTTGTTATCTGAGTGCATGCAATGCTTAGACAATACAAATAGTATACATTTCAATTTTACACCAAAGCACCTACTGCAAACCTAATGGAAACACCTTAGGTTAACTTTCCACATGATTGTGAGTAGTTTGAAAGTTGTTTCATGGCTGTAGACATCAACACAAAAAAGTTGTTATCTCAGTGCATGCAATGCTTAGACAATACAAATAGTATACATTTCAATTTTACTCTAAACCACTTACTGCAAACCTAATGGAAACACCTTAGGTTAACTTCCCACATGATTATGAGTAGTTTGAAAGTTGTTTCATGGCTGTACACATCAACACAAAAAAGTTGTTATCTGAGTGCATGCAATGATTAGACAATACAAATAGTATACATTTCAATTTTACACCAAAGCACTTACTGCAAACCTAATGGAAATACTTTAGGTTAACTTTCCACATGATTATGAGTAGTTTGAAAGTTGTTTCATGGCTGTACAGATCAAAACAAAAAAGTTGTTATCTGAGTGCATGCAATGCTTAGACAATACAAATAGTATACATTTCAATTTTACACCAAAGCACCTACTGCAAACCTAATGGAAACACCTTAGGTTAACTTTCCACATGATTGTGAGTAGTTTGAAAGTTGTTTCATGGCTGTAGACATCAACACAAAAAAGTTGTTATCTCAGTGCATGCAATGCTTAGACAATACAAATAGTATACATTTCAATTTTACTCCAAAGCACTTACTGCAAACCTAATGGAAACACCTTAGGTTTACTTCCCACATGATTATGAGTAGTTTGAAAGTTGTGTCATGGCTGTACACATCAACACAAAAAAGTTGTTATCTCAGTGCATGCAATGCTTAGACAATACAAATAGTATACATTTCAATTTTACACCAAAGCACTTACTGCAAACCTAATGGAAACACTTTAGGTTAACTTCCCAAATGATTCTGATATGTCTGAAAGTTGTTTCATACCTGTGCACATAAAGACAAAAAAGTTGATTTCACAGTGAATAGAATGCTTTGACATAAAAGTAGTATACATTTCAATTTTACACCAAAGTACTTACTGCAAACCTAATGGAAACACCTTAGGTTAACTTCCCACATGATTATGAGTAGTTTGAAAGTTGTTTCATGGCTGTACACATCAACACAAAAAAGTTGTTATCTCAGTGCATGCAATGCTTAGACAATACAAATAGTATACATTTCAATTTTACACCAAAGCACTTACTGCAAACCTAATGGAAACAACTTAGATTAACTTCCCACATGATTCTGAGATGTCTGAAAGTTGTTTCATTACTGTGCACATAAAGACAAAAAAGTTGATTTCACAGTGAATAGAATGCTTTGACATAAAAGCAGTATACATTTCAATTTTACACCAAAGTACTTACTGCAAACCTAATGGAAACACCTTAGGTTAACTTCCCACATGATTATGAGTAGTTTGAAAGTTGTTTCATGTCTGTACACATCAACACAAAAAAGTTGTTATCTGAGTGCATGCAATGCTTAGACAATACAAATAGTATACATTTCAATTTTACACCAAAGCACTTACTGCAAACCTAATGGAAACACTTTAGGTTAACTTTCCACATGATTATGAGTAGTTTGAAAGTTGTTTCATGGCTGTACACATCAACACAAAAAAGTTGTTATCTGAGTGCATGCAATGCTTAGACAATACAAATAGTATACATTTCAATTTTACACCAAAGCACCTACTGCAAACCTAATGGAAACACCTTAAGTTAACTTTCCACATGATTGTGAGTAGTTTGAAAGTTGTTTCATGGCTGTAGACATCAACACAAAAAAGTTGTTATCTGAGTGCATCCAATGCTTAGACAATACAAATAGTATACATTTCAATTTTACACCAAAGCACTTACTGCAAACCTAATGGAAACACTTTAGGTTAACTTTCCACATGATTATGAGTAGATTGAAAGTTGCTTCATGGCTGTAGACATCAACACAAAAAAGTTGTTATCTCAGTGCATGCAATGCTTAGACAATACAAATAGTATACATTTCAATTTTACACCAAAGCACTTACTGCAAACCTAATGGAAACACTTTAGGTTAACTTTCCACATGATTATGAGTAGTTTGAAAGTTGTTTCATGGCTGTACACATCAACACAAAAAAGTTGTTATCTGAGTGCATGCAATGCTTAGACAATACAAATAGTATACATTTCAATTTTACACCAAAGCACCTACTGCAAACCTAATGGAAACACCTTAGGTTAACTTTCCACATGACTGTGAGTAGTTTGAAAGTTGTTTCATGGCTGTAGACATCAACACAAAAAAGTTGTTATCTGAGTGCATCCAATGCTTAGACAATACAAATAGTATACATTTCAATTTTACACCAAAGCACTTACTGCAAACCTAATGGAAACACTTTAGGTTAACTTTCCACATGATTATGAGTAGTTTGAAAGTTGTTTCATGGCTGTACACATCAAAACAAAAAAGTTGTTATCTGAGTGCATGCAATGCTTCGACAATACAAATAGTATACATTTCAATTTTACACCAAAGCACTTACTGCAAACCTAATGGAAACACCTTAGGTTAACTTCCCACATGATTATGAGTAGTTTGAAAGTTGTTTCATGGCTGTACAGATCAAAACAAAAAAGTTGTTATCTGAGTGCATGCAATGCTTAGACAATACAAATAGTATACATTTCAATTTTACACCAAAGCACCTACTGCAAACCTAATGGAAACACCTTAGGTTAACTTTCCACATGATTGTGAGTAGTTTGAAAGTTGTTTCATGGCTGTAGACATCAACACAAAAAAGTTGTTATCTCAGTGCATGCAATGCTTAGACAATACAAATAGTATACATTTCAATTTTACTCCAAAGCACTTACTGCAAACCTAATGGAAACACCTTAGGTTAACTTCCCACATGATTATGAGTAGTTTGAAAGTTGTGTCATGGCTGTACACATCAACACAAAAAAGTTGTTATCTCAGTGCATGCAATGCTTAGACAATACAAATAGTATACATTTCAATTTTACACCAAAGCACTTACTGCAAACCTAATGGAAACACTTTAGGTTAACTTCCCAAATGATTCTGAGATGTCTGAAAGTTGTTTCATTACTGTGCACATAAAGACAAAAAAGTTGATTTCACAGTGAATAGAATGCTTTGACATAAAAGCAGTATACATTTCAATTTTACACCAAAGTACTTACTGCAAACCTAATGGAAACACCTTAGGTTAACTTTCCACATGATTGTGAGTAGTTTGAAAGTTGTTTCATGGCTGTAGACATCAACACAAAAAAGTTGTTATCTCAGTGCATGCAATGCTTAGACAATACAAATAGTATACATTTCAATTTTACTCCAAAGCACTTACTGCAAACCTAATGGAAACACCTTAGGTTAACTTCCCACATGATTATGAGTAGTTTGAAAGTTGTGTCATGGCTGTACACATCAACACAAAAAAGTTGTTATCTCAGTGCATGCAATGCTTAGACAATACAAATAGTATACATTTCAATTTTACACCAAAGCACTTACTGCAAACCTAATGGAAACACCTTAGGTTAACTTCCCACATGATTATGAGTAGTTTGAAAGTTGTTTCATGGCTGTACACATCAAAACAAAAAAGTTGTTATCTGAGTGCATGCAATGCTTAGACAATACAAATAGTATACATTTCAATTTTACACCAAAGCACTTACTGCAAACCTAATGGAAACACTTTAGGTTAACTTTCCACATGATTATGAGTAGATTGAAAGTTGCTTCATGGCTGTAGACATCAACACAAAAAAGTTGTTATCTCAGTGCATGCAATGCTTAGACAATACAAATAGTATACATTTCAATTTTACACCAAAGCACTTACTGCAAACCTAATGGAAACACTTTAGGTTAACTTTCCACATGATTATGAGTAGTTTGAAAGTTGTTTCATGGCTGTACACATCAACACAAAAAAGTTGTTATCTGAGTGCATGCAATGCTTAGACAATACAAATAGTATACATTTCAATTTTACACCAAAGCACCTACTGCAAACCTAATGGAAACACCTTAGGTTAACTTTCCACATGACTGTGAGTAGTTTGAAAGTTGTTTCATGGCTGTAGACATCAACACAAAAAAGTTGTTATCTGAGTGCATCCAATGCTTAGACAATACAAATAGTATACATTTCAATTTTACACCAAAGCACTTACTGCAAACCTAATGGAAACACTTTAGGTTAACTTTCCACATGATTATGAGTAGTTTGAAAGTTGTTTCATGGCTGTACACATCAAAACAAAAAAGTTGTTATCTGAGTGCATGCAATGCTTCGACAATACAAATAGTATACATTTCAATTTTACACCAAAGCACTTACTGCAAACCTAATGGAAACACCTTAGGTTAACTTCCCACATGATTATGAGTAGTTTGAAAGTTGTTTCATGGCTGTACAGATCAAAACAAAAAAGTTGTTATCTGAGTGCATGCAATGCTTAGACAATACAAATAGTATACATTTCAATTTTACACCAAAGCACCTACTGCAAACCTAATGGAAACACCTTAGGTTAACTTTCCACATGATTGTGAGTAGTTTGAAAGTTGTTTCATGGCTGTAGACATCAACACAAAAAAGTTGTTATCTCAGTGCATGCAATGCTTAGACAATACAAATAGTATACATTTCAATTTTACTCCAAAGCACTTACTGCAAACCTAATGGAAACACCTTAGGTTAACTTCCCACATGATTATGAGTAGTTTGAAAGTTGTGTCATGGCTGTACACATCAACACAAAAAAGTTGTTATCTCAGTGCATGCAATGCTTAGACAATACAAATAGTATACATTTCAATTTTACACCAAAGCACTTACTGCAAACCTAATGGAAACACTTTAGGTTAACTTCCCAAATGATTCTGAGATGTCTGAAAGTTGTTTCATTACTGTGCACATAAAGACAAAAAAGTTGATTTCACAGTGAATAGAATGCTTTGACATAAAAGCAGTATACATTTCAATTTTACACCAAAGTACTTACTGCAAACCTAATGGAAACACCTTAGGTTAACTTTCCACATGATTGTGAGTAGTTTGAAAGTTGTTTCATGGCTGTAGACATCAACACAAAAAAGTTGTTATCGCAGTGCATGCAATGCTTAGACAATACAAATAGTATACATTTCAATTTTACTCCAAAGCACTTACTGCAAACCTAATGGAAACACCTTAGGTTAACTTCCCACATGATTATGAGTAGTTTGAAAGTTGTGTCATGGCTGTACACATCAACACAAAAAAGTTGTTATCTCAGTGCATGCAATGCTTAGACAATACAAATAGTATACATTTCAATTTTACACCAAAGCACTTACTGCAAACCTAATGGAAACACCTTAGGTTAACTTCCCACATGATTATGAGTAGTTTGAAAGTTGTTTCATGGCTGTACACATCAAAACAAAAAAGTTGTTATCTGAGTGCATGCAATGCTTAGACAATACAAATAGTATACATTTCAATTTTACACCAAAGCACCTACTGCAAACCTAATGGAAACACCTTAGGTTAACTTTCCACATGATTGTGAGTAGTTTGAAAGTTGTTTCATGGCTGTAGACATCAACACAAAAAAGTTGTTATCTCAGTGCATGCAATGCTTAGACAATACAAATAGTATACATTTCAATTTTACTCCAAACCACTTACTGCAAACCTAATGGAAACACCTTAGGTTAACTTCCCACATGATTATGAGTAGTTTGAAAGTTGTTTCATGGCTGTACACATCAACACAAAAAAGTTGTTATCTGAGTGCATCCAATGCTTAGACAATACAAATAGTATACATTTCAATTTTACACCAAAGCACTTACTGCAAACCTAATGGAAACACTTTAGGTTAACTTTCCACATGATTATGAGGAGTTTGAAAGTTGTTTCATGGCTGTAGACATCAACACAAAAAAGTTGTTATCTGAGTGCATGCAATGCTTAGACAATACAAATAGTATACATTTCAATTTTACACCAAAGCACCTACTGCAAACCTAATGGAAACACCTTAGGTTAACTTTCCACATGATTGTGAGTAGTTTGAAAGTTGTTTCATGGCTGTAGACATCAACACAAAAAAGTTGTTATCTGAGTGCATCCAATGCTTAGACAATACAAATAGTATACATTTCAAGTTTACACCAAAGCACTTACTGCAAACCTAATGGAAACACCTTAGGTTAACTTCCCACATGATTATGAGTAGTTTGAAAGTTGTTTCATGGCTGTACACATCAAAACAAAAAAGTTGTTATCTGAGTGCATGCAATGCTTAGACAATACAAATAGTATACATTTCAATTTTACACCAAAGCACCTACTGCAAACCTAATGGAAACACCTTAGGTTAACTTTCCACATGATTGTGAGTAGTTTGAAAGTTGTTTCATGGCTGTAGACATCAACACAAAAAAGTTGTTATCTCAGTGCATGCAATGCTTAGACAATACAAATAGTATACATTTCAATTTTACTCTAAACCACTTACTGCAAACCTAATGGAAACACCTTAGGTTAACTTCCCACATGATTATGAGTAGTTTGAAAGTTGTTTCATGGCTGTACACATCAACACAAAAAAGTTGTTATCTGAGTGCATGCAATGATTAGACAATACAAATAGTATACATTTCAATTTTACACCAAAGCACTTACTGCAAACCTAATGGAAATACTTTAGGTTAACTTTCCACATGATTATGAGTAGTTTGAAAGTTGTTTCATGGCTGTACAGATCAAAACAAAAAAGTTGTTATCTGAGTGCATGCAATGCTTAGACAATACAAATAGTATACATTTCAATTTTACACCAAAGCACCTACTGCAAACCTAATGGAAACACCTTAGGTTAACTTTCCACATGATTGTGAGTAGTTTGAAAGTTGTTTCATGGCTGTAGACATCAACACAAAAAAGTTGTTATCTCAGTGCATGCAATGCTTAGACAATACAAATAGTATACATTTCAATTTTACTCCAAAGCACTTACTGCAAACCTAATGGAAACACCTTAGGTTTACTTCCCACATGATTATGAGTAGTTTGAAAGTTGTGTCATGGCTGTACACATCAACACAAAAAAGTTGTTATCTCAGTGCATGCAATGCTTAGACAATACAAATAGTATACATTTCAATTTTACACCAAAGCACTTACTGCAAACCTAATGGAAACACTTTAGGTTAACTTCCCAAATGATTCTGATATGTCTGAAAGTTGTTTCATACCTGTGCACATAAAGACAAAAAAGTTGATTTCACAGTGAATAGAATGCTTTGACATAAAAGTAGTATACATTTCAATTTTACACCAAAGTACTTACTGCAAACCTAATGGAAACACCTTAGGTTAACTTCCCACATGATTATGAGTAGTTTGAAAGTTGTTTCATGGCTGTACACATCAACACAAAAAAGTTGTTATCTGAGTGCATGCAATGATTAGACAATACAAATAGTATACATTTCAATTTTACACCAAAGCACTTACTGCAAACCTAATGGAAACACTTTAGGTTAACTTTCCACATAATTATGAGTAGTTTGAAAGTTGTTTCATGGCTGTACACATCAACACAAAAAAGTTGTTATCTGAGTGCATGCAATGCTTAGACAATACAAATAGTATACATTTGAATTTTACACCAAAGCACCTACTGCAAACCTAATGGAAACACCTTAGGTTAACTTTCCACATGATTGTGAGTAGTTTGAAAGTTGTTTCATGGCTGTAGACATCAACACAAAAAAGTTGTTATCTGAGTGCATCCAATGCTTAGACAATACAAATAGTATACATTTCAATTTTACACCAAAGCACTTACTGCAAACCTAATGGAAACACTTTAGGTTAACTTTCCACATGATTATGAGGAGTTTGAAAGTTGTTTCATGGCTGTACACATCAAAACAAAAAAGTTGTTATCTGAGTGCATGCAATGCTTAGACAATACAAATAGTATACATTTCAATTTTACACCAAAGCACCTACTGCAAACCTAATGGAAACACCTTAGGTTAACTTTCCACATGATTGTGAGTAGTTTGAAAGTTGTTTCATGGCTGTAGACATCAACACAAAAAAGTTGTTATCTGAGTGCATCCAATGCTTAGACAATACAAATAGTATACATTTCAATTTTACACCAAAGCACTTACTGCAAACCTAATGGAAACACCTTAGGTTAACTTCCCACATGATTATGAATAGTTTGAAAGTTGTTTCATGGCTGTACACATCAACACAAAAAAGTTGTTATCTGAGTGCATGCAATGCTTAGACAATACAAATAGTATACATTTCAATTTTACACCAAAGCACCTACTGCAAACCTAATGGAAACACCTTAGGTTAACTTTCCACATGATTGTGAGTAGTTTGAAAGTTGTTTCATGGCTGTAGACATCAACACAAAAAAGTTGTTATCTCAGTGCATGCAATGCTTAGACAATACAAATAGTATACATTTCAATTTTACTGCAAACCACTTACTGCAAACCTAATGGAAACACCTTAGGTTAACTTCCCACATGATTATGAGTAGTTTGAAAGTTGTTTCATGGCTGTACACATCAACACAAAAAAGTTGTTATCTGAGTGCATGCAATGTTTAGACAATACAAATAGTATACATTTCAATTTTACACCAAAGCACTTACTGCAAACCTAATGGAAACACTTTAGGTTAACTTTCCACATGATTATGAGTAGTTTGAAAGTTGTTTCATGGCTGTAGACATCAACACAAAAAAGTTGTTATCTCAGTGCATGCAATGCTTAGACAATACAAATAGTATACATTTCAATTTTACTCCAAACCACTTACTGCGAACCTAATGGAAACACCTTAGGTTAACTTTCCACATGATTGTGAGTAGTTTGAAAGTTGTTTCATGGCTGTAGACATCAACACAAAAAAGTTGTTATCTGAGTGCATCCAATGCTTAGACAATACAAATAGTATACATTTCAGGTTTACACCAAAGCACTTACTGCAAACCTAATGGAAACACCTTAGGTTAACTTCCCACATGATTATGAGTAGTTTGAAAGTTGTTTCATGGCTGTACACATCAACACAAAAAAGTTGTTATCTGAGTGCATGCAATGATTAGACAATACAAATAGTATACATTTCAATTTTACACCAAAGCACTTACTGCAAACCTAATGGAAATACTTTAGGTTAACTTTCCACATGATTATGAGTAGTTTGAAAGTTGTTTCATGGCTGTACAGATCAAAACAAAAAAGTTGTTATCTGAGTGCATGCAATGCTTAGACAATACAAATAGTATACATTTCAATTTTACACCAAAGCACCTACTGCAAACCTAATGGAAACACCTTAGGTTAACTTTCCACATGATTGTGAGTAGTTTGAAAGTTGTTTCATGGCTGTAGACATCAACACAAAAAAGTTGTTATCTGAGTGCATCCAATGCTTAGACAATACAAATAGTATACATTTCAAGTTTACACCAAAGCACTTACTGCAAACCTAATGGAAACACCTTAGGTTAACTTCCCACATGATTATGAGTAGTTTGAAAGTTGTTTCATGGCTGTACACATCAAAACAAAAAAGTTGTTATCTGAGTGCATGCAATGCTTAGACAATACAAATAGTATACATTTCAATTTTACACCAAAGCACCTACTGCAAACCTAATGGAAACACCTTAGGTTAACTTTCCACATGATTGTGAGTAGTTTGAAAGTTGTTTCATGGCTGTAGACAACAACACAAAAAAGTTGTTATCTCAGTGCATGCAATGCTTAGACAATACAAATAGTATACATTTCAATTTTACTCTAAACCACTTACTGCAAACCTAATGGAAACACCTTAGGTTAACTTCCCACATGATTATGAGTAGTTTGAAAGTTGTTTCATGGCTGTACACATCAACACAAAAAAGTTGTTATCTGAGTGCATGCAATGATTAGACAATACAAATAGTATACATTTCAATTTTACACCAAAGCACTTACTGCAAACCTAATGGAAATACTTTAGGTTAACTTTCCACATGATTATGAGTAGTTTGAAAGTTGTTTCATGGCTGTACAGATCAAAACAAAAAAGTTGTTATCTGAGTGCATGCAATGCTTAGACAATACAAATAGTATACATTTCAATTTTACACCAAAGCACCTACTGCAAACCTAATGGAAGCACCTTAGGTTAACTTTCCACATGATTGTGAGTAGTTTGAAAGTTGTTTCATGGCTGTAGACATCAACACAAAAAAGTTGTTATCTCAGTGCATGCAATGCTTAGACAATACAAATAGTATACATTTCAATTTTACTCCAAAGCACTTACTGCAAACCTAATGGAAACACCTTAGGTTTACTTCCCACATGATTATGAGTAGTTTGAAAGTTGTGTCATGGCTGTACACATCAACACAAAAAAGTTGTTATCTCAGTGCATGCAATGCTTAGACAATACAAATAGTATACATTTCAATTTTACACCAAAGCACTTACTGCAAACCTAATGGAAACACCTTAGGTTAACTTCCCACATGATTATGAGTAGTTTGAAAGTTGTTTCATGGCTGTACACATCAACACAAAAAAGTTGTTATCTCAGTGCATGCAATGCTTAGACAATACAAATAGTATACATTTCAATTTTACACCAAAGCACTTACTGCAAACCTAATGGAAACACTTTAGGTTAACTTTCCACATGATTATGAGGAGTTTGAAAGTTGTTTCATGGCTGTACACATCAAAACAAAAAAGTTGTTATCTGAGTGCATGCAATGCTTAGACAATACAAATAGTATACATTTCAATTTTACACCAAAGCACCTACTGCAAACCTAATGGAAACACCTTAGGTTAACTTTCCACATGATTGTGAGTAGTTTGAAAGTTGTTTCATGGCTGTAGACATCAACACAAAAAAGTTGTTATCTGAGTGCATCCAATGCTTAGACAATACAAATAGTATACATTTCAATTTTACACCAAAGCACTTACTGCAAACCTAATGGAAACACCTTAGGTTAACTTCTCACATGATTATGAGTAGTTTGAAAGTTGTTTCATGGCTGTACACATCAAAACAAAAAAGTTGTTATCTGAGTGCATGCAATGCTTAGACAATACAAATAGTATACATTTCAATTTTACACCAAAGCACCTACTGCAAACCTAATGGAAACACCTTAGGTTAACTTTCCACATGATTGTGAGTAGTTTGAAAGTTGTTTCATGGCTGTAGACATCAACACAAAAAAGTTGTTATCTCAGTGCATGCAATGCTTAGACAATACAAATAGTATACATTTCAATTTTACTCCAAAGCACTTACTGCAAACCTAATGGAAACACCTTAGGTTAACTTCCCACATGATTATGAGTAGTTTGAAAGTTGTTTCATGGCTGTACACATCAACACAAAAAAGTTGTTATCTGAGTGCATGCAATGTTTAGACAATACAAATAGTATACATTTCAATTTTACACCAAAGCACTTACTGCAAACCTAAAGGAAACACTTTAGGTTAACTTTCCACATGATTATGAGTAGTTTGAAAGTTGTTTCATGGCTGTACACATCAACACAAAAAAGTTGTTATCTCAGTGCATGCAATGCTTAGAGAATACAAATAGTATACATTTCAATTTTACTCCAAAGCACCTACTGCAAACCTAATGGAAACACCTTAGGTTAACTTTCCACATGATTGTGAGTAGTTTGAAAGTTGTTTCATGGCTGTAGACATCAACACAAAAAGGTTGTTATCTCAGTGCATGCAATGCTTAGACAATACAAATAGTATACATTTCAATTTTACACCAAAGCACTTACTGCAAACCTAACTTTAGGTTAACTTCCCACATGATTCTGAGATGTCTGAAAGTTGTTTCATACCTGTGCACATAAAGACAAAAAAGTTGATTTCACAGTGAATAGAATGCTTTGACATAAAAGTAGTATACATTTCAATTGTACTCAAAAGTCTTGACTGCAAACCTAATGCAAACACATTTGGTTAACTTACCAGATGAGTATGACTAGGTTTATAGTTGTTTCATGCCTCAGTTCATCAAGACAAAAAAGTTACTTTCTCAGTACTACTATGCTCTGACATTAAGGTAGTACACATCTGAATTTTACACCAAAGCACCTACTGCAAACCTAATGGAAACACCTTAGGTTAACTTTCCACATGATTGTGAGTAGTTTGAAAGTTGTTTCATGGCTGTAGACATCAACACAAAAAAGTTGTTATCTCAGTGCATGCAATGCTTAGACAATACAAATAGTATACATTTCAATTTTACTCCAAAGCACATACTGCAAACCTAATGGAAACACCTTAGGTTAACTTCCCACATGATTATGAGCAGTTTGAAAGTTGTGTCATGGCTGTACACATCAACACAAAAAAGTTGTTATCTCAGTGCATGCTATGCTTAGACAATACAAATAGTATGCATTTCAATTTTACACCAAAGCACTTACTGCAAACCTAATGGAAACACTTTAGGTTAACTTCCCACATGATTCTGAGATGTCTGAAAGTTGTTTCATACCTGTGCACATAAAGACAAAAAAGTTGATTTCACAGTGAATAGAATGCTTTGACATAAAAGTAGTATACATTTCAATTGTACTCAAAAGTCTTGACTGCAAACCTAATGCAAACACATTTGGTTAACTTACCAGATGAGTATGACTAGGTTTATAGTTGTTTCATGCCTCAGTTCATCAAGACAAAAAAGTTACTTTCTCAGTACTACTATGCTCTGACATTAAGGTAGTACACATCTGAATTTCACACCAAAGCACCTACTGCAAACCTAATGGAAACACCTTAGGTTAACTTCCCACATGATTATGAGTAGTTTGAAAGTTGTTTCATGGCTGTACACATCAACACAAAAAAGTTGTTATCTCAGTGCATGCAATGCTTAGACAATACAAATAGTATACATTTCAATTTTACACCAAAGCACTTACTGCAACCCTAATGGAAACACTTTAGGTTAACTTTCCACATGATTATGAGTAGTTTGAAAGTTGTTTCATGGCTGTACACATCAACACAAAAAAGTTGCTATCTAAGTGCATGCAATGCTTAGACAATAGAAATAGTATACATTTCAATTTTACACCAAAGCACTTACTGCAAACCTAATGGAAACAACTTAGATTAACTTCCCACATGATTCTGAGATGTCTGAAAGTTGTTTCATTACTGTGCACATAAAGACAAAAAAGTTGATTTCACAGTGAATAGAATGCTTTGACATAAAAGCAGTATACATTTCAATTTTACACCAAAGTACTTACTGCAAACCTAATGGAAACACCTTAGGTTAACTTCCCACATGATTATGAGTAGTTTGAAAGTTGTTTCATGGCTGTACACATCAACACAAAAAAGTTGTTATCTGAGTGCATGCAATGCTTAGACAATACAAATAGTATACAATTCAATTTTACACCAAAGCACTTACTGCAAACCTAATGGAAACACTTTAGGTTAACTTCCCACATGATTATGAGTAGTTTGAAAGTTGTTTCATGGCTGTACACATCAACACAAAAAAGTTGTTATCTGAGTGCATGCAATGCTTAGACAATACAAATAGTATACATTTCAATTTTACACCAAAGCACTTACTGCAAACCTAATGGAAACACTTTAGGTTAACTTTCCACATGATTATGAGTAGTTTGAAAGTTGTTTCATGGCTGTACACATCAACACAAAAAAGTTGTTATCTGAGTGCATGCAATGCTTAGACAATACAAATAGTATACATTTCAATTTTACACCAAAGCACCTACTGCAAACCTAATGGAAACACCTTAGGTTAACTTTCCACATGATTGTGAGTAGTTTGAAAGTTGTTTCATGGCTGTAGACATCAACACAAAAAAGTTGTTATCTCAGTGCATGCAATGCTTAGACAATACAAATAGTATACATTTCAATTTTACTCCAAAGCACTTACTGCAAACCTAATGGAAACACCTTAGGTTAACTTCCCACATGATTATGAGTAGTTTGAAAGTTGTTTCATGGCTGTACACATCAAAACAAAAAAGTTGTTATCTGAGTGCATGCAATGTTTAGACAATACAAATAGTATACATTTCAATTTTACACCAAAGCACTTACTGCAAACCTAAAGGAAACACTTTAGGTTAACTTTCCACATGATTATGAGTAGTTTGAAAGTTGTTTCATGGCTGTACACATCAACACAAAAAAGTTGTTATCTCAGTGCATGCAATGCTTAGAGAATACAAATAGTATACATTTCAATTTTACTCCAAAGCACCTACTGCAAACCTAATGGAAACACCTTAGGTTAACTTTCCACATGATTGTGAGTAGTTTGAAAGTTGTTTCATGGCTGTAGACATCAACACAAAAAGGTTGTTATCTCAGTGCATGCAATGCTTAGACAATACAAATAGTATACATTTCAATTTTACACCAAAGCACTTACTGCAAACCTAACTTTAGGTTAACTTCCCACATGATTCTGAGATGTCTGAAAGTTGTTTCATACCTGTGCACATAAAGACAAAAAAGTTGATTTCACAGTGAATAGAATGCTTTGACATAAAAGTAGTATACATTTCAATTGTACTCAAAAGTCTTGACTGCAAACCTAATGCAAACACATTTGGTTAACTTACCAGATGAGTATGACTAGGTTTATAGTTGTTTCATGCCTCAGTTCATCAAGACAAAAAAGTTACTTTCTCAGTACTACTATGCTCTGACATTAAGGTAGTACACATCTGAATTTTACACCAAAGCACCTACTGCAAACCTAATGGAAACACCTTAGGTTAACTTTCCACATGATTGTGAGTAGTTTGAAAGTTGTTTCATGGCTGTAGACATCAACACAAAAAAGTTGTTATCTCAGTGCATGCAATGCTTAGACAATACAAATAGTATACATTTCAATTTTACTCCAAAGCACATACTGCAAACCTAATGGAAACACCTTAGGTTAACTTCCCACATGATTATGAGTAGTTTGAAAGTTGTGTCATGGCTGTACACATCAACACAAAAAAGTTGTTATCTCAGTGCATGCTATGCTTAGACAATACAAATAGTATGCATTTCAATTTTACACCAAAGCACTTACTGCAAACCTAATGGAAACACTTTAGGTTAACTTCCCACATGATTCTGAGATGTCTGAAAGTTGTTTCATACCTGTGCACATAAAGACAAAAAAGTTGATTTCACAGTGAATAGAATGCTTTGACATAAAAGTAGTATACATTTCAATTGTACTCAAAAGTCTTGACTGCAAACCTAATGCAAACACATTTGGTTAACTTACCAGATGAGTATGACTAGGTTTATAGTTGTTTCATGCCTCAGTTCATCAAGACAAAAAAGTTACTTTCTCAGTACTACTATGCTCTGACATTAAGGTAGTACACATCTGAATTTCACACCAAAGCACCTACTGCAAACCTAATGGAAACACCTTAGGTTAACTTCCCACATGATTATGAGTAGTTTGAAAGTTGTTTCATGGCTGTACACATCAACACAAAAAAGTTGTTATCTCAGTGCATGCAATGCTTAGACAATACAAATAGTATACATTTCAATTTTACACCAAAGCACTTACTGCAACCCTAATGGAAACACTTTAGGTTAACTTTCCACATGATTATGAGTAGTTTGAAAGTTGTTTCATGGCTGTACACATCAACACAAAAAAGTTGCTATCTAAGTGCATGCAATGCTTAGACAATAGAAATAGTATACATTTCAATTTTACACCAAAGCACTTACTGCAAACCTAATGGAAACAACTTAGATTAACTTCCCACATGATTCTGAGATGTCTGAAAGTTGTTTCATTACTGTGCACATAAAGACAAAAAAGTTGATTTCACAGTTAATAGAATGCTTTGACATAAAAGCAGTATACATTTCAATTTTACACCAAAGTACTTACTGCAAACCTAATGGAAACACCTTAGGTTAACTTCCCACATGATTATGAGTAGTTTGAAAGTTGTTTCATGGCTGTACACATCAACACAAAAAAGTTGTTATCTGAGTGCATGCAATGCTTAGACAATACAAATAGTATACAATTCAATTTTACACCAAAGCACTTACTGCAAACCTAATGGAAACACTTTAGGTTAACTTCCCACATGATTATGAGTAGTTTGAAAGTTGTTTCATGGCTGTACACATCAACACAAAAAAGTTGTTATCTGAGTGCATGCAATGCTTAGACAATACAAATAGTATACATTTCAATTTTACACCAAAGCACTTACTGCAAACCTAATGGAAACACTTTAGGTTAACTTTCCACATGATTATGAGTAGTTTGAAAGTTGTTTCATGGCTGTACACATCAACACAAAAAAGTTGTTATCTGAGTGCATGCAATGCTTAGACAATACAAATAGTATACATTTCAATTTTACACCAAAGCACCTACTGCAAACCTAATGGAAACACCTTAGGTTAACTTTCCACATGATTGTGAGTAGTTTGAAAGTTGTTTCATGGCTGTAGACATCAACACAAAAAAGTTGTTATCTGAGTGCATCCAATGCTTAGACAATACAAATCGTATACATTTCAATTTTACACCAAAGCACTTACTGCAAACCTAATGGAAACACTTTAGGTTAACTTTCCACATGATTATGAGTAGTTTGAAAGTTGTTTCATGGCTGTACACATCAAAACAAAAAAGTTGTTATCTGAGTGCATGCAATGCTTAGACAATACAAATAGTATACATTTCAATTTTACACCAAAGCACCTACTGCAAACCTAATGGAAACACCTTAGGTTAACTTTCCACATGATTGTGAGTAGTTTGAAAGTTGTTTCATGGCTGTAGACATCAACACAAAAAAGTTGTTATCTGAGTGCATCCAATGCTTAGACAATACAAATAGTATACATTTCAATTTTACACCAAAGCACTTACTGCAAACCTAATGGAAACACCTTAGGGTAACTTCCCACATGATTATGAGTAGTTTGAAAGTTGTTTCATGGCTGTACAAATCAAAACAAAAAAGTTGTTATCTGAGTGCATGCAATGCTTAGACAATACAAATAGTATACATTTCAATTTTACACCAAAGCACCTACTGCAAACCTAATGGAAACACCTTAGGTTAACTTTCCACATGATTGTGAGTAGTTTGAAAGTTGTTTCATGGCTGTAGACATCAACACAAAAAAGTTGTTATCTCAGTGCATGCAATGCTTAGACAATACAAATAGTATACATTTCAATTTTACTCCAAACCACTTACTGCAAACCTAATGGAAACACCTTAGGTTAACTTCCCACATGATTATGAGTAGTTTGAAAGTTGTTTCATGGCTGTACACATCAACACAAAAAAGTTGTTATCTGAGTGCATGCAATGATTAGACAATACAAATAGTATACATTTCAATTTTACACCAAAGCACTTACTGCAAACCTAATGGAAACACTTTAGGTTAACTTTCCACATAATTATGAGTAGTTTGAAAGTTGTTTCATGGCTGTACACATCAACACAAAAAAGTTGTTATCTGAGTGCATGCAATGCTTAGACAATACAAATAGTATACATTTGAATTTTACACCAAAGCACCTACTGCAAACCTAATGGAAACACCTTAGGTTAACTTTCCACATGATTGTGAGTAGTTTGAAAGTTGTTTCATGGCTGTAGACATCAACACAAAAAAGTTGTTATCTGAGTGCATCCAATGCTTAGACAATACAAATAGTATACATTTCAATTTTACACCAAAGCACTTACTGCAAACCTAATGGAAACACTTTAGGTTAACTTTCCACATGATTATGAGGAGTTTGAAAGTTGTTTCATGGCTGTACACATCAAAACAAAAAAGTTGTTATCTGAGTGCATGCAATGCTTAGACAATACAAATAGTATACATTTCAATTTTACACCAAAGCACCTACTGCAAACCTAATGGAAACACCTTAGGTTAACTTTCCACATGATTGTGAGTAGTTTGAAAGTTGTTTCATGGCTGTAGACATCAACACAAAAAAGTTGTTATCTGAGTGCATGCAATGCTTAGACAATACAAATAGTATACATTTCAATTTTACACCAAAGCACCTACTGCAAACCTAATGGAAACACCTTAGGTTAACTTTCCACATGATTGTGAGTAGTTTGAAAGTTGTTTCATGGCTGTAGACATCAACACAAAAAAGTTGTTATCTCAGTGCATGCAATGCTTAGACAATACAAATAGTATACATTTCAATTTTACTCTAAACCACTTACTGCAAACCTAATGGAAACACCTTAGGTTAACTTCCCACATGATTATGAGTAGTTTGAAAGTTGTTTCATGGCTGTACACATCAACACAAAAAAGTTGTTATCTGAGTGCATGCAATGATTAGACAATACAAATAGTATACATTTCAATTTTACACCAAAGCACTTACTGCAAACCTAATGGAAATACTTTAGGTTAACTTTCCACATGATTATGAGTAGTTTGAAAGTTGTTTCATGGCTGTACAGATCAAAACAAAAAAGTTGTTATCTGAGTGCATGCAATGCTTAGACAATACAAATAGTATACATTTCAATTTTACACCAAAGCACCTACTGCAAACCTAATGGAAACACCTTAGGTTAACTTTCGACATGATTGTGAGTAGTTTGAAAGTTGTTTCATGGCTGTAGACATCAACACAAAAAAGTTGTTATCTCAGTGCATGCAATGCTTAGACAATACAAATAGTATACATTTCAATTTTACTCCAAAGCACTTACTGCAAACCTAATGGAAACACCTTAGGTTTACTTCCCACATGATTATGAGTAGTTTGAAAGTTGTGTCATGGCTGTACACATCAACACAAAAAAGTTGTTATCTCAGTGCATGCAATGCTTAGACAATACAAATAGTATACATTTCAATTTTACACCAAAGCACTTACTGCAAACCTAATGGAAACACTTTAGGTTAACTTCCCAAATGATTCTGATATGTCTGAAAGTTGTTTCATACCTGTGCACATAAAGACAAAAAAGTTGATTTCACAGTGAATAGAATGCTTTGACATAAAAGTAGTATACATTTCAATTTTACACCAAAGTACTTACTGCAAACCTAATGGAAACACCTTAGGTTAACTTCCCACATGATTATGAGTAGTTTGAAAGTTGTTTCATGGCTGTACACATCAACACAAAAAAGTTGTTATCTCAGTGCATGCAATGCTTAGACAATACAAATAGTATACATTTCAATTTTACACCAAAGCACTTACTGCAAACCTAATGGAAACACCTTAGGTTAACTTCCCACATGATTATGAGTAGTTTGAAAGTTGTTTCATGGCTGTACACATCAAAACAAAAAAGTTGTTATCTGAGTGCATGCAATGCTTAGACAATACAAATAGTATACATTTCAATTTTACACCAAAGCACCTACTGCAAACCTAATGGAAACACCTTAGGTTAACTTTCCACATGATTGTGAGTAGTTTGAAAGTTGTTTCATGGCTGTAGACATCAACACAAAAAAGTTGTTATCTCAGTGCATGCAATGCTTAGACAATACAAATAGTATACATTTCAATTTTACTCCAAACCACTTACTGCAAACCTAATGGAAACACCTTAGGTTAACTTCCCACATGATTATGAGTAGTTTGAAAGTTGTTTCATGGCTGTACACATCAACACAAAAAAGTTGTTATCTGAGTGCATGCAATGTTTAGACAATACAAATAGTATACATTTCAATTTTACACCAAAGCACTTACTGCAAACCTAAAGGAAACACTTTAGGTTAACTTTCCACATGATTATGAGTAGTTTGAAAGTTGTTTCATGGCTGTACACATCAACACAAAAAAGTTGTTATCTCAGTGCATGCAATGCTTAGACAATACAAATAGTATACATTTCAATTTTACTCCAAAGCACCTACTGCAAACCTAATGGAAACACCTTAGGTTAACTTTCCACATGATTGTGAGTAGTTTGAAAGTTGTTTCATGGCTGTAGACATCAACACAAAAAGGTTGTTATCTCAGTGCATGCAATGCTTAGACAATACCAATAGTATACATTTCAATTTTACACCAAAGCACTTACTGCAAACCTAATGGAAACACTTTAGGTTAACTTCCCACATGATTCTGAGATGTCTGAAAGTTGTTTCATACCTGTGCACATAAAGACAAAAAAGTTGATTTCACAGTGAATAGAATGCTTTGACATAAAAGTAGTATACATTTCAATTGTACTCAAAAGTCTTGACTGCAAACCTAATGCAAACACATTTGGTTAACTTACCAGATGAGTATGACTAGGTTTATAGTTGTTTCATGCCTCAGTTCATCAAGACAAAAAAGTTACTTTCTCAGTACTACTATGCTCTGACATTAAGGTAGTACACATCTGAATTTTACACCAAAGCACCTACTGCAAACCTAATGGAAACACCTTAGGTTAACTTTCCACATGATTGTGAGTAGTTTGAAAGTTGTTTCATGGCTGTAGACATCAACACAAAAAAGTTGTTATCTCAGTGCATGCAATGCTTAGACAATACAAATAGTATACATTTCAATTTTACTCCAAAGCACCTACTGCAAACCTAATGGAAACACCTTAGGTTAACTTCCCACATGATTATGAGTAGTTTGAAAGTTGTGTCATGGCTGTACACATCAACACAAAAAAGTTGTTATCTCAGTGCATGCAATGCTTAGACAATAGAAATAGTATACATTTCAATTTTACACCAAAGCACTTACTGCAAACCTAATGGAAACAACTTAGATTAACTTCCCACATGATTCTGAGATGTCTGAAAGTTGTTTCATTACTGTGCACATAAAGACAAAAAAGTTGATTTCACAGTGAATAGAATGCTTTGACATAAAAGCAGTATACATTTCAATTTTACACCAAAGTACTTACTGCAAACCTAATGGAAACACCTTAGGTTAACTTCCCACATGATTATGAGTAGTTTGAAAGTTGTTTCATGGCTGTACACATCAACACAAAAAAGTTGTTATCTGAGTGCATGCAATGCTTAGACAATACAAATAGTATACAATTCAATTTTACACCAAAGCACTTACTGCAAACCTAATGGAAACACTTTAGGTTAACTTCCCACATGATTATGAGTAGTTTGAAAGTTGTTTCATGGCTGTACACATCAACACAAAAAAGTTGTTATCTGAGTGCATGCAATGCTTAGACAATACAAATAGTATACATTTCAATTTTACACCAAAGCACTTACTGCAAACCTAATGGAAACACTTTAGGTTAACTTTCCACATGATTATGAGTAGTTTGAAAGTTGTTTCATGGCTGTACACATCAACACAAAAAAGTTGTTATCTGAGTGCATGCAATGCTTAGACAATACAAATAGTATACATTTCAATTTTACACCAAAGCACCTACTGCAAACCTAATGGAAACACCTTAGGTTAACTTTCCACATGATTGTGAGTAGTTTGAAAGTTGTTTCATGGCTGTAGACATCAACACAAAAAAGTTGTTATCTGAGTGCATCCAATGCTTAGACAATACAAATCGTATACATTTCAATTTTACACCAAAGCACTTACTGCAAACCTAATGGAAACACTTTAGGTTAACTTTCCACATGATTATGAGTAGTTTGAAAGTTGTTTCATGGCTGTACACATCAAAACAAAAAAGTTGTTATCTGAGTGCATGCAATGCTTAGACAATACAAATAGTATACATTTCAATTTTACACCAAAGCACCTACTGCAAACCTAATGGAAACACCTTAGGTTAACTTTCCACATGATTGTGAGTAGTTTGAAAGTTGTTTCATGGCTGTAGACATCAACACAAAAAAGTTGTTATCTGAGTGCATCCAATGCTTAGACAATACAAATAGTATACATTTCAATTTTACACCAAAGCACTTACTGCAAACCTAATGGAAACACCTTAGGGTAACTTCCCACATGATTATGAGTAGTTTGAAAGTTGTTTCATGGCTGTACAAATCAAAACAAAAAAGTTGTTATCTGAGTGCATGCAATGCTTAGACAATACAAATAGTATACATTTCAATTTTACACCAAAGCACCTGCTGCAAACCTAATGGAAACACCTTAGGTTAACTTTCCACATGATTGTGAGTAGTTTGAAAGTTGTTTCATGGCTGTAGACATCAACACAAAAAAGTTGTTATCTCAGTGCATGCAATGCTTAGACAATACAAATAGTATACATTTCAATTTTACTCCAAACCACTTACTGCAAACCTAATGGAAACACCTTAGGTTAACTTCCCACATGATTATGAGTAGTTTGAAAGTTGTTTCATGGCTGTACACATCAACACAAAAAAGTTGTTATCTGAGTGCATGCAATGATTAGACAATACAAATAGTATACATTTCAATTTTACACCAAAGCACTTACTGCAAACCTAATGGAAACACTTTAGGTTAACTTTCTACATAATTATGAGTAGTTTGAAAGTTGTTTCATGGCTGTACACATCAACACAAAAAAGTTGATATCTGAGTGCATGCAATGCTTAGACAATACAAATAGTATACATTTGAATTTTACACCAAAGCACCTACTGCAAACCTAATGGAAACACCTTAGGTTAACTTTCCACATGATTGTGAGTAGTTTGAAAGTTGTTTCATGGCTGTAGACATCAACACAAAAAAGTTGTTATCTGAGTGCATCCAATGCTTAGACAATACAAATAGTATACATTTCAATTTTACACCAAAGCACTTACTGCAAACCTAATGGAAACACTTTAGGTTAACTTTCCACATGATTATGAGGAGTTTGAAAGTTGTTTCATGGCTGTACACATCAAAACAAAAAAGTTGTTATCTGAGTGCATGCAATGCTTAGACAATACAAATAGTATACATTTCAATTTTACACCAAAGCACCTACTGCAAACCTAATGGAAACACCTTAGGTTAACTTTCCACATGATTGTGAGTAGTTTGAAAGTTGTTTCATGGCTGTAGACATCAACACAAAAAAGTTGTTATCTGAGTGCATCCAATGCTTAGACAATACAAATAGTATACATTTCAATTTTACACCAAAGCACTTACTGCAAACCTAATGGAAACACCTTGGGTTAACTTCCCACATGATTATGAGTAGTTTGAAAGTTGTTTCATGGCTGTACACATCAAAACAAAAAAGTTGTTATCTGAGTGCATGCAATGCTTAGACAATACAAATAGTATACATTTCAATTTTACACCAAAGCACCTACTGCAAACCTAATGGAAACACCTTAGGTTAACTTTCCACATGATTGTGAGTAGTTTGAAAGTTGTTTCATGGCTGTAGACATCAACACAAAAAAGTTGTTATCTGAGTGCATCCAATGCTTAGACAATACAAATAGTATACATTTCAAGTTTACACCAAAGCACTTACTGCAAACCTAATGGAAACACCTTAGGTTAACTTCCCACATGATTATGAGTAGTTTGAAAGTTGTTTCATGGCTGTACACATCAAAACAAAAAAGTTGTTATCTGAGTGCATGCAATGCTTAGACAATACAAATAGTATACATTTCAATTTTACACCAAAGCACCTACTGCAAACCTAATGGAAACACCTTAGGTTAACTTTCCACATGATTGTGAGTAGTTTGAAAGTTGTTTCATGGCTGTAGACATCAACACAAAAAAGTTGTTATCTCAGTGCATGCAATGCTTAGACAATACAAATAGTATACATTTCAATTTTACTCTAAACCACTTACTGCAAACCTAATGGAAACACCTTAGGTTAACTTCCCACATGATTATGAGTAGTTTGAAAGTTGTTTCATGGCTGTACACATCAACACAAAAAAGTTGTTATCTGAGTGCATGCAATGATTAGACAATACAAATAGTATACATTTCAATTTTACACCAAAGCACTTACTGCAAACCTAATGGAAATACTTTAGGTTAACTTTCCACATGATTATGAGTAGTTTGAAAGTTGTTTCATGGCTGTACAGATCAAAACAAAAAAGTTGTTATCTGAGTGCATGCAATGCTTAGACAATACAAATAGTATACATTTCAATTTTACACCAAAGCACCTACTGCAAACCTAATGGAAACACCTTAGGTTAACTTTCCACATGATTGTGAGTAGTTTGAAACTTGTTTCATGGCTGTAGACATCAACACAAAAAAGTTGTTATCTCAGTGCATGCAATGCTTAGACAATACAAATAGTATACATTTCAATTTTACTCCAAAGCACTTACTGCAAACCTAATGGAAACACCTTAGGTTTACTTCCCACATGATTATGAGTAGTTTGAAAGTTGTGTCATGGCTGTACACATCAACACAAAAAAGTTGTTATCTCAGTGCATGCAATGCTTAGACAATACAAATAGTATACATTTCAATTTTACACCAAAGCACTTACTGCAAACCTAATGGAAACACTTTAGGTTAACTTCCCAAATGATTCTGATATGTCTGAAAGTTGTTTCATACCTGTGCACATAAAGACAAAAAAGTTGATTTCACAGTGAATAGAATGCTTTGACATAAAAGTAGTATACATTTCAATTTTACACCAAAGTACTTACTGCAAACCTAATGGAAACACCTTAGGTTAACTTCCCACATGATTATGAGTAGTTTGAAAGTTGTTTCATGGCTGTACACATCAACACAAAAAAGTTGTTATCTCAGTGCATGCAATGCTTAGACAATACAAATAGTATACATTTCAATTTTACACCAAAGCACTTACTGCAACCCTAATGGAAACACTTTAGGTTAACTTTCCACATGATTATGAGTAGTTTGAAAGTTGTTTCATGGCTGTACACATCAACACAAAAAAGTTGCTATCTAAGTGCATGCAATGCTTAGACAATACAAATAGTATACATATCAATTTTACACCAAAGCACTTACTGCAAACCTAATGGAAACAACTTAGATTAACTTCCCACATGATTCTGAGATGTCTGAAAGTTGTTTCATTACTGTGCACATAAAGACAAAAAAGTTGATTTCACAGTGAATAGAATGCTTTGACATAAAAGCAGTATACATTTCAATTTTACACCAAAGTACTTACTGCAAACCTAATGGAAACACCTTAGGTTAACTTCCCACATGATTATGAGTAGTTTGAAAGTTGTTTCATGGCTGTACACATCAACACAAAAAAGTTGTTATCTGAGTGCATGCAATGCTTAGACAATACAAATAGTATACATTTCAATTTTACACCAAAGCACTTACTGCAAACCTAATGGAAACACTTTAGGTTAACTTTCCACATGATTATGAGTAGTTTGAAAGTTGTTTCATGGCTGTACACATCAACACAAAAAAGTTGTTATCTGAGTGCATGCAATGCTTAGACAATACAAATAGTATACATTTCAATTTTACACCAAAGCACCTACTGCAAACCTAATGGAAACACCTTAAGTTAACTTTCCACATGATTGTGAGTAGTTTGAAAGTTGTTTCATGGCTGTAGACATCAACACAAAAAAGTTGTTCTCTGAGTGCATCCAATGCTTAGACAATACAAATAGTATACATTTCAATTTTACACCAAAGCACTTACTGCAAACCTAATGGAAACACTTTAGGTTAACTTTCCACATGATTATGAGTAGTTTGAAAGTTGTTTCATGGCTGTAGACATCAACACAAAAAAGTTGTTATCTCAGTGCATGCAATGCTTAGACAATACAAATATTATACATTTCAATTTTACACCAAAGCACTTACTGCAAACCTAATGGAAACACTTTAGGTTAACTTTCCACATGATTATGAGTAGTTTGAAAGTTCTTTCATGGCTGTACACATCAACACAAAAAAGTTGTTATCTGAGTGCATGCAATGCTTAGACAATACAAATAGTATACATTTCAATTTTACACCAAAGCACCTACTGCAAACCTAATGGAAACACCTTAGGTTAACTTTCCACATGATTGTGAGTAGTTTGAAAGTTGTTTCATGGCTGTAGACATCAACACAAAAAAGTTGTTATCTCAGTGCATGCAATGCTTAGACAATACAAATAGTATACATTTCAATTTTACTCTAAACCACTTACTGCAAACCTAATGGAAACACCTTAGGTTAACTTCCCACATGATTATGAGTAGTTTGAAAGTTGTTTCATGGCTGTACACATCAACACAAAAAAGTTGTTATCTGAGTGCATGCAATGATTAGACAATACAAATAGTATACATTTCAATTTTACACCAAAGCACTTACTGCAAACCTAATGGAAATACTTTAGGTTAACTTTCCACATGATTATGAGTAGTTTGAAAGTTGTTTCATGGCTGTACAGATCAAAACAAAAAAGTTGTTATCTGAGTGCATGCAATGCTTAGACAATACAAATAGTATACATTTCAATTTTACACCAAAGCACCTACTGCAAACCTAATGGAAACACCTTAGGTTAACTTTCCACATGATTGTGAGTAGTTTGAAAGTTGTTTCATGGCTGTAGACATCAACACAAAAAAGTTGTTATCTCAGTGCATGCAATGCTTAGACAATACAAATAGTATACATTTCAATTTTACTCCAAAGCACTTACTGCAAACCTAATGGAAACACCTTAGGTTTACTTCCCACATGATTATGAGTAGTTTGAAAGTTGTGTCATGGCTGTACACATCAACACAAAAAAGTTGTTATCTCAGTGCATGCAATGCTTAGACAATACAAATAGTATACATTTCAATTTTACACCAAAGCACTTACTGCAAACCTAATGGAAACACTTTAGGTTAACTTCCCAAATGATTCTGATATGTCTGAAAGTTGTTTCATACCTGTGCACATAAAGACAAAAAAGTTGATTTCACAGTGAATAGAATGCTTTGACATAAAAGTAGTATACATTTCAATTTTACACCAAAGTACTTACTGCAAACCTAATGGAAACACCTTAGGTTAATTTCCCACATGATTATGAGTAGTTTGAAAGTTGTTTCATGGCTGTACACATCAACACAAAAAAGTTGTTATCTCAGTGCATGCAATGCTTAGACAATACAAATAGTATACATTTCAATTTTACACCAAAGCACTTACTGCAACCCTAATGGAAACACTTTAGGTTAACTTTCCACATGATTATGAGTAGTTTGAAAGTTGTTTCATGGCTGTACACATCAACACAAAAAAGTTGCTATCTAAGTGCATGCAATGCTTAGACAATACAAATAGTATACATTTCAATTTTACACCAAAGCACTTACTGCAAACCTAATGGAAACAACTTAGATTAACTTCCCACATGATTCTGAGATGTCTGAAAGTTGTTTCATTACTGTGCACATAAAGACAAAAAAGTTGATTTCACAGTGAATAGAATGCTTTGACATAAAAGCAGTATACATTTCAATTTTACACCACTTACTGCAAACCTAATGGAAACACCTTAGGTTAACTTCCCACATGATTATGAGTAGTTTGAAAGTTGTTTCATGGCTGTACACATCAACACAAAAAAGTTGTTATCTGAGTGCATGCAATGCTTAGACAATACAAATAGTATACATTTCAATTTTACACCAAAGCACTTACTGCAAACCTAATGGAAACACTTTAGGTTAACTTTCCACATGATTATGAGTAGTTTGAAAGTTGTTTCATGGCTGTACACATCAACACAAAAAAGTTGTTATCTGAGTGCATGCAATGCTTAGACAATACAAATAGTATACATTTCAATTTTACACCAAAGCACCTACTGCAAACCTAATGGAAACACCTTAAGTTAACTTTCCACATGATTGTGAGTAGTTTGAAAGTTGTTTCATGGCTGTAGACATCAACACAAAAAAGTTGTTATCTGAGTGCATCCAATGCTTAGACAATACAAATAGTATACATTTCAATTTTACACCAAAGCACTTACTGCAAACCTAATGGAAACACTTTAGGTTAACTTTCCACATGATTATGAGTAGTTTGAAAGTTGTTTCATGGCTGTAGACATCAACACAAAAAAGTTGTTATCTCAGTGCATGCAATGCTTAGACAATACAAATAGTATACATTTCAATTTTACACCAAAGCACTTACTGCAAACCTAATGGAAACACTTTAGGTTAACTTTCCACATGATTATGAGTAGTTTGAAAGTTGTTTCATGGCTGTACACATCAACACAAAAAAGTTGTTATCTGAGTGCATGCAATGCTTAGACAATACAAATAGTATACATTTCAATTTTACACCAAAGCACCTACTGCAAACCTAATGGAAACACCTTAGGTTAACTTTCCACATGATTGTGAGTAGTTTGAAAGTTGTTTCATGGCTGTAGACATCAACACAAAAAAGTTGTTATCTGAGTGCATCCCATGCTTAGACAATACAAATAGTATACATTTCAATTTTACACCAAAGCACTTACTGCAAACCTAATGGAAACACTTTAGGTTAACTTTCCACATGATTATGAGTAGTTTGAAAGTTGTTTCATGGCTGTACACATCAAAACAAAAAAGTTGTTATCTGAGTGCATGCAATGCTTAGACAATACAAATAGTATACATTTCAATTTTACACCAAAGCACTTACTGCAAACCTAATGGAAACACCTTAGGTTAACTTCCCACATGATTATGAGTAGTTTGAAAGTTGTTTCATGGCTGTACAGATCAAAACAAAAAAGTTGTTATCTGAGTGCATGCAATGCTTAGACAATACAAATAGTATACATTTCAATTTTACACCAAAGCACCTACTGCAAACCTAATGGAAACACCTTAGGTTAACTTTCCACATGATTGTGAGTAGTTTGAAAGTTGTTTCATGGCTGTAGACATCAACACAAAAAAGTTGTTATCTCAGTGCATGCAATGCTTAGACAATACAAATAGTATACATTTCAATTTTACTCCAAAGCACTTACTGCAAACCTAATGGAAACACCTTAGGTTAACTTCCCACATGATTATGAGTAGTTTGAAAGTTGTGTCATGGCTGTACACATCAACACAAAAAAGTTGTTATCTCAGTGCCTGCAATGCTTAGACAATACAAATAGTATACATTTCAATTTTACACCAAAGCACTTACTGCAAACCTAATGGAAACACTTTAGGTTAACTTCCCAAATGATTCTGAGATGTCTGAAAGTTGTTTCATTACTGTGCACATAAAGACAAAAAAGTTGATTTCACAGTGAATAGAATGCTTTGACATAAAAGCAGTATACATTTCAATTTTACACCAAAGTACTTACTGCAAACCTAATGGAAACACCTTAGGTTAACTTCCCACATGATTATGAGTAGTTTGAAAGTTGTTTCATGGCTGTACACATCAACACAAAAAAGTTGTTATCTCAGTGCATGCAATGCTTAGACAATACAAATAGTATACATTTCCATTTTACACCAAAGCACTTACTGCAAACCTAATGGAAACACTTTAGGTTAGCTTTCCACATGATTATGAGGAGTTTGAAAGTTGTTTCATGGCTGTACACATCAAAACAAAAAAGTTGTTATCTGAGTGCATGCAATGCTTAGACAATACAAATAGTATACATTTCAATTTTACACCAAAGCACCTACTGCAAACCTAATGGAAACACCTTAGGTTAACTTTCCACATGATTGTGAGTAGTTTGAAAGTTGTTTCATGGCTGTAGACATCAACACAAAAAAGTTGTTATCTGAGTGCATCCAATGCTTAGACAATACAAATAGTATACATTTCAATTTTACACCAAAGCACTTACTGCAAACCTAATGGAAACACCTTAGGTTAACTTCTCACATGATTATGAGTAGTTTGAAAGTTGTTTCATGGCTGTACACATCAAAACAAAAAAGTTGTTATCTGAGTGCATGCAATGCTTAGACAATACAAATAGTATACATTTCAATTTTACACCAAAGCACCTACTGCAAACCTAATGGAAACACCTTAGGTTAACTTTCCACATGATTGTGAGTAGTTTGAAAGTTGTTTCATGGCTGTAGACATCAACACAAAAAAGTTGTTATCTCAGTGCATGCAATGCTTAGACAATACAAATAGTATACATTTCAATTTTACTCCAAAGCACTTACTGCAAACCTAATGGAAACACCTTAGGTTAACTTCCCACATGATTATGAGTAGTTTGAAAGTTGTTTCATGGCTGTACACATCAACACAAAAAAGTTGTTATCTGAGTGCATGCAATGTTTAGACAATACAAATAGTATACATTTCAATTTTACACCAAAGCACTTACTGCAAACCTAAAGGAAACACTTTAGGTTAACTTTCCACATGATTATGAGTAGTTTGAAAGTTGTTTCATGGCTGTACACATCAACACAAAAAAGTTGTTATCTCAGTGCATGCAATGCTTAGAGAATACAAATAGTATACATTTCAATTTTACTCCAAAGCACCTACTGCAAACCTAATGGAAACACCTTAGGTTAACTTTCCACATGATTGTGAGTAGTTTGAAAGTTGTTTCATGGCTGTAGACATCAACACAAAAAGGTTGTTATCTCAGTGCATGCAATGCTTAGACAATACAAATAGTATACATTTCAATTTTACACCAAAGCACTTACTGCAAACCTAATGGAAACACTTTAGGTTAACTTCCCACATGATTCTGAGATGTCTGAAAGTTGTTTCATACCTGTGCACATAAAGACAAAAAAGTTGATTTCACAGTGAATAGAATGCTTTGACATAAAAGTAGTATACATTTCAATTGTACTCAAAAGTCTTGACTGCAAACCTAATGCAAACACATTTGGTTAACTTACCAGATGAGTATGACTAGGTTTATAGTTGTTTCATGCCTCAGTTCATCAAGACAAAAAAGTTACTTTCTCAGTACTACTATGCTCTGACATTAAGGTAGTACACATCTGAATTTTACACCAAAGCACCTACTGCAAACCTAATGGAAACACCTTAGGTTAACTTTCCACATGATTGTGAGTAGTTTGAAAGTTGTTTCATGGCTGTAGACATCAACACAAAAAAGTTGTTATCTCAGTGCATGCAATGCTTAGACAATACAAATAGTATACATTTCAATTTTACTCCAAAGCACATACTGCAAACCTAATGGAAACACCTTAGGTTAACTTCCCACATGATTATGAGTAGTTTGAAAGTTGTGTCATGGCTGTACACATCAACACAAAAAAGTTGTTATCTCAGTGCATGCTATGCTTAGACAATACAAATAGTATGCATTTCAATTTTACACCAAAGCACTTACTGCAAACCTAATGGAAACACTTTAGGTTAACTTCCCACATGATTCTGAGATGTCTGAAAGTTGTTTCATACCTGTGCACATAAAGACAAAAAAGTTGATTTCACAGTGAATAGAATGCTTTGACATAAAAGTAGTATACATTTCAATTGTACTCAAAAGTCTTGACTGCAAACCTAATGCAAACACATTTGGTTAACTTACCAGATGAGTATGACTAGGTTTATAGTTGTTTCATGCCTCAGTTCATCAAGACAAAAAAGTTACTTTCTCAGTACTACTATGCTCTGACATTAAGGTAGTACACATCTGAATTTCACACCAAAGCACCTACTGCAAACCTAATGGAAACACCTTAGGTTAACTTCCCACATGATTATGAGTAGTTTGAAAGTTGTTTCATGGCTGTACACATCAACACAAAAAAGTTGTTATCTCAGTGCATGCAATGCTTAGACAATACAAATAGTATACATTTCAATTTTACACCAAAGCACTTACTGCAACCCTAATGGAAACACTTTAGGTTAACTTTCCACATGATTATGAGTAGTTTGAAAGTTGTTTCATGGCTGTACACATCAACACAAAAAAGTTGCTATCTAAGTGCATGCAATGCTTAGACAATAGAAATAGTATACATTTCAATTTTACACCAAAGCACTTACTGCAAACCTAATGGAAACAACTTAGATTAACTTCCCACATGATTCTGAGATGTCTGAAAGTTGTTTCATTACTGTGCACATAAAGACAAAAAAGTTGATTTCACAGTGAATAGAATGCTTTGACATAAAAGCAGTATACATTTCAATTTTACACCAAAGTACTTACTGCAAACCTAATGGAAACACCTTAGGTTAACTTCCCACATGATTATGAGTAGTTTGAAAGTTGTTTCATGGCTGTACACATCAACACAAAAAAGTTGTTATCTGAGTGCATGCAATGCTTAGACAATACAAATAGTATACAATTCAATTTTACACCAAAGCACTTACTGCAAACCTAATGGAAACACTTTAGGTTAACTTCCCACATGATTATGAGTAGTTTGAAAGTTGTTTCATGGCTGTACACATCAACACAAAAAAGTTGTTATCTGAGTGCATGCAATGCTTAGACAATACAAATAGTATACATTTCAATTTTACACCAAAGAACTTACTGCAAACCTAATGGAAACACTTTAGGTTAACTTTCCACATGATTATGAGTAGTTTGAAAGTTGTTTCATGGCTGTACACATCAACACAAAAAAGTTGTTATCTGAGTGCATGCAATGCTTAGACAATACAAATAGTATACATTTCAATTTTACACCAAAGCACCTACTGCAAACCTAATGGAAACACCTTAGGTTAACTTTCCACATGATTGTGAGTAGTTTGAAAGTTGTTTCATGGCTGTAGACATCAACACAAAAAAGTTGTTATCTGAGTGCATCCAATGCTTAGACAATACAAATCGTATACATTTCAATTTTACACCAAAGCACTTACTGCAAACCTAATGGAAACACTTTAGGTTAACTTTCCACATGATTATGAGTAGTTTGAAAGTTGTTTCATGGCTGTACACATCAAAACAAAAAAGTTGTTATCTGAGTGCATGCAATGCTTAGACAATACAAATAGTATACATTTCAATTTTACACCAAAGCACCTACTGCAAACCTAATGGAAACACCTTAGGTTAACTTTCCACATGATTGTGAGTAGTTTGAAAGTTGTTTCATGGCTGTAGACATCAACACAAAAAAGTTGTTATCTGAGTGCATCCAATGCTTAGACAATACAAATAGTATACATTTCAATTTTACACCAAAGCACTTACTGCAAACCTAATGGAAACACCTTAGGGTAACTTCCCACATGATTATGAGTAGTTTGAAAGTTGTTTCATGGCTGTACAAATCAAAACAAAAAAGTTGTTATCTCAGTGCATGCAATGCTTAGACAATACAAATAGTATACATTTCAATTTTACACCAAAGCACCTACTGCAAACCTAATGGAAACACCTTAGGTTAACTTTCCACATGATTGTGAGTAGTTTGAATGTTGTTTCATGGCTGTAGACATCAACACAAAAAAGTTGTTATCTCAGTGCATGCAATGCTTAGACAATACAAATAGTATACATTTCAATTTTACTCCAAACCACTTACTGCAAACCTAATGGAAACACCTTAGGTTAACTTCCCACATGATTATGAGTAGTTTGAAAGTTGTTTCATGGCTGTACACATCAACACAAAAAAGTTGTTATCTGAGTGCATGCAATGATTAGACAATACAAATAGTATACATTTCAATTTTACACCAAAGCACTTACTGCAAACCTAATGGAAACACTTTAGGTTAACTTTCCACATAATTATGAGTAGTTTGAAAGTTGTTTCATGGCTGTACACATCAACACAAAAAAGTTGTTATCTGAGTGCATGCAATGCTTAGACAATACAAATAGTATACATTTGAATTTTACACCAAAGCACCTACTGCAAACCTAATGGAAACACCTTAGGTTAACTTTCCACATGATTGTGAGTAGTTTGAAAGTTGTTTCATGGCTGTAGACATCAACACAAAAAAGTTGTTATCTGAGTGCATCCAATGCTTAGACAATACAAATAGTATACATTTCAATTTTACACCAAAGCACTTACTGCAAACCTAATGGAAACACTTTAGGTTAACTTTCCACATGATTATGAGGAGTTTGAAAGTTGTTTCATGGCTGTACACATCAAAACAAAAAAGTTGTTATCTGTGTGCATGCAATGCTTAGACAATACAAATAGTATACATTTCAATTTTACACCAAAGCACCTACTGCAAACCTAATGGAAACACCTTAGGTTAACTTTCCACATGATTGTGAGTAGTTTGAAAGTTGTTTCATGGCTGTAGACATCAACACAAAAAAGTTGTTATCTGAGTGCATGCAATGCTTAGACAATACAAATAGTATACATTTCAATTTTACACCAAAGCACCTACTGCAAACCTAATGGAAACACCTTAGGTTAACTTTCCACATGATTGTGAGTAGTTTGAAAGTTGTTTCATGGCTGTAGACATCAACACAAAAAAGTTGTTATCTCAGTGCATGCAATGCTTAGACAATACAAATAGTATACATTTCAATTTTACTCTAAACCACTTACTGCAAACCTAATGGAAACACCTTAGGTTAACTTCCCACATGATTATGACTAGTTTGAAAGTTGTTTCATGGCTGTACACATCAACACAAAAAAGTTGTTATCTGAGTGCATGCAATGATTAGACAATACAAATAGTATACATTTCAATTTTACACCAAAGCACTTACTGCAAACCTAATGGAAATACTTTAGGTTAACTTTCCACATGATTATGAGTAGTTTGAAAGTTGTTTCATGGCTGTACAGATCAAAACAAAAAAGTTGTTATCTGAGTGCATGCAATGCTTAGACAATACAAATAGTATACATTTCAATTTTACACCAAAGCACCTACTGCAAACCTAATGGAAACACCTTAGGTTAACTTTCGACATGATTGTGAGTAGTTTGAAAGTTGTTTCATGGCTGTAGACATCAACACAAAAAAGTTGTTATCTCAGTGCATGCAATGCTTAGACAATACAAATAGTATACATTTCAATTTTACTCCAAAGCACTTACTGCAAACCTAATGGAAACACCTTAGGTTTACTTCCCACATGATTATGAGTAGTTTGAAAGTTGTGTCATGGCTGTACACATCAACACAAAAAAGTTGTTATCTCAGTGCATGCAATGCTTAGACAATACAAATAGTATACATTTCAATTTTACACCAAAGCACTTACTGCAAACCTAATGGAAACACTTTAGGTTAACTTCCCAAATGATTCTGATATGTCTGAAAGTTGTTTCATACCTGTGCACATAAAGACAAAAAAGTTGATTTCACAGTGAATAGAATGCTTTGACATAAAAGTAGTATACATTTCAATTTTACACCAAAGTACTTACTGCAAACCTAATGGAAACACCTTAGGTTAACTTCCCACATGATTATGAGTAGTTTGAAAGTTGTTTCATGGCTGTACACATCAACACAAAAAAGTTGTTATCTCAGTGCATGCAATGCTTAGACAATACAAATAGTATACATTTCAATTTTACACCAAAGCACTTACTGCAAACCTAATGGAAACACTTTAGGTTAACTTCCCACATGATTCTGAGATGTCTGAAAGTTGTTTCATACCTGTGCACATAAAGACAAAAAAGTTGATTTCACAGTGAATAGAATGCTTTGACATAAAAGTAGTATACATTTCAATTGTACTCAAAAGTCTTGACTGCAAACCTAATGCAAACACATTTGGTTAACTTACCAGATGAGTATGACTAGGTTTATAGTTGTTTCATGCCTCAGTTCATCAAGACAAAAAAGTTACTTTCTCAGTACTACTATGCTCTGACATTAAGGTAGTACACATCTGAATTTTACACCAAAGCACCTACTGCAAACCTAATGGAAACACCTTAGGTTAACTTTCCACATGATTGTGAGTAGTTTGAAAGTTGTTTCATGGCTGTAGACATCAACACAAAAAAGTTGTTATCTCAGTGCATGCAATGCTTAGACAATACAAATAGTATACATTTCAATTTTACTCCAAAGCACCTACTGCAAACCTAATGGAAACACCTTAGGTTAACTTCCCACATGATTATGAGTAGTTTGAAAGTTGTGTCATGGCTGTACACATCAACACAAAAAAGTTGTTATCTCAGTGCATGCTATGCTTAGACAATACAAATAGTATACATTTCAATTTTACACCAAAGCACTTACTGCAAACCTAATGGAAACACTTTAGGTTAACTTCCCACATGATTCTGAGATGTCTGAAAGTTGTTTCATACCTGTGCACATAAAGACAAAAAAGTTGATTTCACAGTGAATAGAATGCTTTGACATAAAAGTAGTATACATTTCAATTGTACTCAAAAGTCTTGACTGCAAACCTAATGCAAACACATTTGGTTAACTTACCAGATGAGTATGACTAGGTTTATAGTTGTTTCATGCCTCAGTTCATCAAGACAAAAAAGTTACTTTCTCAGTACTACTATGCTCTGACATTAAGGTAGTACACATCTGAATTTCACACCAAAGCACCTACTGCAAACCTAATGGAAACAGCTTAGGTTAACTTCCCACATGATTATGAGTAGTTTGAAAGTTGTTTCATGGCTGTACACATCAACACAAAAAAGTTGTTATCTCAGTGCATGCAATGCTTAGACAATACAAATAGTATACATTTCAATTTTACACCAAAGCACTTACTGCAACCCTAATGGAAACACTTTAGGTTAACTTTCCACATGATTATGAGTAGTTTGAAAGTTGTTTCATGGCTGTACACATCAACACAAAAAAGTTGCTATCTAAGTGCATGCAATGCTTAGACAATAGAAATAGTATACATTTCAATTTTACACCAAAGCACTTACTGCAAACCTAATGGAAACAACTTAGATTAACTTCCCACATGATTCTGAGATGTCTGAAAGTTGTTTCATTACTGTGCACATAAAGACAAAAAAGTTGATTTCACAGTGAATAGAATGCTTTGACATAAAAGCAGTATACATTTCAATTTTACACCAAAGTACTTACTGCAAACCTAATGGAAACACCTTAGGTTAACTTCCCACATGATTATGAGTAGTTTGAAAGTTGTTTCATGGCTGTACACATCAACACAAAAAAGTTGTTATCTGAGTGCATGCAATGCTTAGACAATACAAATAGTATACAATTCAATTTTACACCAAAGCACTTACTGCAAACCTAATGGAAACACTTTAGGTTAACTTCCCACATGATTATGAGTAGTTTGAAAGTTGTTTCATGCTGTACACATCAACACAAAAAAGTTGTTATCTGAGTGCATGCAATGCTTAGACAATACAAATAGTATACATCTCAATTTTACACCAAAGCACTTACTGCAAACCTAATGGAAACACTTTAGGTTAACTTTCCACATGATTATGAGTAGTTTGAAAGTTGTTTCATGGCTGTACACATCAACACAAAAAGTTGTTATCTGAGTGCATGCAATGCTTAGACAATACAAATAGTATACATTTCAATTTTACACCAAAGCACCTACTGCAAACCTAATGGAAACACCTTAGGTTAACTTTCCACATGATTGTGAGTAGTTTGAAAGTTGTTTCATGGCTGTAGACATCAACACAAAAAGTTGTTATCTGAGTGCATCCAATGCTTAGACAATACAAATCGTATACATTTCAATTTTACACCAAAGCACTTACTGCAAACCTAATGGAAACACTTTAGGTTAACTTTCCACATGATTATGAGTAGTTTGAAAGTTGTTTCATGGCTGTACACATCAAAACAAAAAAGTTGTTATCTGAGTGCATGCAATGCTTAGACAATACAAATAGTATACATTTCAATTTTACACCAAAGCACCTACTGCAAACCTAATGGAAACACCTTAGGTTAACTTTCCACATGATTGTGAGTAGTTTGAAAGTTGTTTCATGGCTGTAGACATCAACACAAAAAAGTTGTTATCTGAGTGCATCCAATGCTTAGACAATACAAATAGTATACATTTCATTTTACACCAAAGCACTTACTGCAAACCTAATGGAAACACCTTAGGGTAACTTCCCACATGATTATGAGTAGTTTGAAAGTTGTTTCATGGCTGTACAAATCAAAACAAAAAAGTTGTTATCTGAGTGCATGCAATGCTTAGACAATACAAATAGTATACATTTCAATTTTACACCAAAGCACCTGCTGCAAACCTAATGGAAACACCTTAGGTTAACTTTCCACATGATTGTGAGTAGTTTGAAAGTTGTTTCATGGCTGTAGACATCAACACAAAAAAGTTGTTATCTCAGTGCATGCAATGCTTAGACAATACAAATAGTATACATTTCAATTTTACTCCAAACCACTTACTGCAAACCTAATGGAAACACCTTAGGTTAACTTCCCACATGATTATGAGTAGTTTGAAAGTTGTTTCATGGCTGTACACATCAACACAAAAAAGTTGTTATCTGAGTGCATGCAATGATTAGACAATACAAATAGTATACATTTCAATTTTACACCAAAGCACTTACTGCAAACCTAATGGAAACACTTTAGGTTAACTTTCTACATAATTATGAGTAGTTTGAAAGTTGTTTCATGGCTGTACACATCAACACAAAAAAGTTGATATCTGAGTGCATGCAATGCTTAGACAATACAAATAGTATACATTTGAATTTTACACCAAAGCACCTACTGCAAACCTAATGGAAACACCTTAGGTTAACTTTCCACATGATTGTGAGTAGTTTGAAAGTTGTTTCATGGCTGTAGACATCAACACAAAAAAGTTGTTATCTGAGTGCATCCAATGCTTAGACAATACAAATAGTATACATTTCAATTTTACACCAAAGCACTTACTGCAAACCTAATGGAAACACTTTAGGTTAACTTTCCACATGATTATGAGGAGTTTGAAAGTTGTTTCATGGCTGTACACATCAAAACAAAAAAGTTGTTATCTGAGTGCATGCAATGCTTAGACAATACAAATAGTATACATTTCAATTTTACACCAAAGCACCTACTGCAAACCTAATGGAAACACCTTAGGTTAACTTTCCACATGATTGTGAGTAGTTTGAAAGTTGTTTCATGGCTGTAGACATCAACACAAAAAAGTTGTTATCTGAGTGCATCCAATGCTTAGACAATACAAATAGTATACATTTCAATTTTACACCAAAGCACTTACTGCAAACCTAATGGAAACACCTTGGGTTAACTTCCCACATGATTATGAGTAGTTTGAAAGTTGTTTCATGGCTGTACACATCAAAACAAAAAGTTGTTATCTGAGTGCATGCAATGCTTAGACAATACAAATAGTATACATTTCAATTTTACACCAAAGCACCTACTGCAAACCTAATGGAAACACCTTAGGTTAACTTTCCACATGATTGTGAGTAGTTTGAAAGTTGTTTCATGGCTGTAGACATCAACACAAAAAAGTTGTTATCTGAGTGCATCCAATGCTTAGACAATACAAATAGTATACATTTCAAGTTTACACCAAAGCACTTACTGCAAACCTAATGGAAACACCTTAGGTTAACTTCCCACATGATTATGAGTAGTTTGAAAGTTGTTTCATGGCTGTAGACATCAACACAAAAAAGTTGTTATCTGAGTGCATGCAATGCTTAGACAATACAAATAGTATACATTTCAATTTTACACCAAAGCACCTACTGCAAACCTAATGGAAACACCTTAGGTTAACTTTCCACATGATTGTGAGTAGTTTGAAAGTTGTTTCATGGCTGTAGACATCAACACAAAAAAGTTGTTATCTCAGTGCATGCAATGCTTAGACAATACAAATAGTATACATTTCAATTTTACTCTAAACCACTTACTGCAAACCTAATGGAAACACCTTAGGTTAACTTCCCACATGATTATGAGTAGTTTGAAAGTTGTTTCATGGCTGTACACATCAACACAAAAAAGTTGTTATCTGAGTGCATGCAATGATTAGACAATACAAATAGTATACATTTCAATTTTACACCAAAGCACTTACTGCAAACCTAATGGAAATACTTTAGGTTAACTTTCCACATGATTATGAGTAGTTTGAAAGTTGTTTCATGGCTGTACAGATCAAAACAAAAAAGTTGTTATCTGAGTGCATGCAATGCTTAGACAATACAAATAGTATACATTTCAATTTTACACCAAAGCACCTACTGCAAACCTAATGGAAACACCTTAGGTTAACTTTCCACATGATTGTGAGTAGTTTGAAAGTTGTTTCATGGCTGTAGACATCAACACAAAAAAGTTGTTATCTCAGTGCATGCAATGCTTAGACAATACAAATAGTATACATTTCAATTTTACTCCAAAGCACTTACTGCAAACCTAATGGAAACACCTTAGGTTTACTTCCCACATGATTATGAGTAGTTTGAAAGTTGTGTCATGGCTGTACACATCAACACAAAAAAGTTGTTATCTCAGTGCATGCAATGCTTAGACAATACAAATAGTATACATTTCAATTTTACACCAAAGCACTTACTGCAAACCTAATGGAAACACTTTAGGTTAACTTCCCAAATGATTCTGATATGTCTGAAAGTTGTTTCATACCTGTGCACATAAAGACAAAAAAGTTGATTTCACAGTGAATAGAATGCTTTGACATAAAAGTAGTATACATTTCAATTTTACACCAAAGTACTTACTGCAAACCTAATGGAAACACCTTAGGTTAACTTCCCACATGATTATGAGTAGTTTGAAAGTTGTTTCATGGCTGTACACATCAACACAAAAAAGTTGTTATCTCAGTGCATGCAATGCTTAGACAATACAAATAGTATACATTTCAATTTTACACCAAAGCACTTACTGCAACCCTAATGGAAACACTTTAGGTTAACTTTCCACATGATTATGAGTAGTTTGAAAGTTGTTTCATGGCTGTACACATCAACACAAAAAGTTGCTATCTAAGTGCATGCAATGCTTAGACAATACAAATAGTATACATTTCAATTTTACACCAAAGCACTTACTGCAAACCTAATGGAAACAACTTAGATTAACTTCCCACATGATTCTGAGATGTCTGAAAGTTGTTTCATTACTGTGCACATAAAGACAAAAAAGTTGATTTCACAGTGAATAGAATGCTTTGACATAAAAGCAGTATACATTTCAATTTTACACCAAAGTACTTACTGCAAACCTAATGGAAACACCTTAGGTTAACTTCCCACATGATTATGAGTAGTTTGAAAGTTGTTTCATGGCTGTACACATCAACACAAAAAAGTTGTTATCTGAGTGCATGCAATGCTTAGACAATACAAATAGTATACATTTCAATTTTACACCAAAGCACTTACTGCAAACCTAATGGAAACACTTTAGGTTAACTTTCCACATGATTATGAGTAGTTTGAAAGTTGTTTCATGGCTGTACACATCAACACAAAAAAGTTGTTATCTGAGTGCATGCAATGCTTAGACAATACAAATAGTATACATTTCAATTTTACACCAAAGCACCTACTGCAAACCTAATGGAAACACCTTAAGTTAACTTTCCACATGATTGTGAGTAGTTTGAAAGTTGTTTCATGGCTGTAGACATCAACACAAAAAAGTTGTTCTCTGAGTGCATCCAATGCTTAGACAATACAAATAGTATACATTTCAATTTTACACCAAAGCACTTACTGCAAACCTAATGGAAACACTTTAGGTTAACTTTCCACATGATTATGAGTAGTTTGAAAGTTGTTTCATGGCTGTAGACATCAACACAAAAAAGTTGTTATCTCAGTGCATGCAATGCTTAGACAATACAAATATTATACATTTCAATTTTACACCAAAGCACTTACTGCAAACCTAATGGAAACACTTTAGGTTAACTTTCCACATGATTATGAGTAGTTTGAAAGTTCTTTCATGGCTGTACACATCAACACAAAAAAGTTGTTATCTGAGTGCATGCAATGCTTAGACAATACAAATAGTATACATTTCAATTTTACACCAAAGCACCTACTGCAAACCTAATGGAAACACCTTAGGTTAACTTTCCACATGATTGTGAGTAGTTTGAAAGTTGTTTCATGGCTGTAGACATCAACACAAAAAAGTTGTTATCTCAGTGCATGCAATGCTTAGACAATACAAATAGTATACATTTCAATTTTACTCTAAACCACTTACTGCAAACCTAATGGAAACACCTTAGGTTAACTTCCCACATGATTATGAGTAGTTTGAAAGTTGTTTCATGGCTGTACACATCAACACAAAAAAGTTGTTATCTGAGTGCATGCAATGATTAGACAATACAAATAGTATACATTTCAATTTTACACCAAAGCACTTACTGCAAACCTAATGGAAATACTTTAGGTTAACTTTCCACATGATTATGAGTAGTTTGAAAGTTGTTTCATGGCTGTACAGATCAAAACAAAAAAGTTGTTATCTGAGTGCATGCAATGCTTAGACAATACAAATAGTATACATTTCAATTTTACACCAAAGCACCTACTGCAAACCTAATGGAAACACCTTAGGTTAACTTTCCACATGATTGTGAGTAGTTTGAAAGTTGTTTCATGGCTGTACACATCAACACAAAAAAGTTGTTATCTCAGTGCATGCAATGCTTAGACAATACAAATAGTATACATTTCAATTTTACTCCAAAGCACTTACTGCAAACCTAATGGAAACACCTTAGGTTTACTTCCCACATGATTATGAGTAGTTTGAAAGTTGTGTCATGGCTGTACACATCAACACAAAAAAGTTGTTATCTCAGTGCATGCAATGCTTAGACAATACAAATAGTATACATTTCAATTTTACACCAAAGCACTTACTGCAAACCTAATGGAAACACTTTAGGTTAACTTCCCAAATGATTCTGATATGTCTGAAAGTTGTTTCATACCTGTGCACATAAAGACAAAAAAGTTGATTTCACAGTGAATAGAATGCTTTGACATAAAAGTAGTATACATTTCAATTTTACACCAAAGTACTTACTGCAAACCTAATGGAAACACCTTAGGTTAATTTCCCACATGATTATGAGTAGTTTGAAAGTTGTTTCATGGCTGTACACATCAACACAAAAAAGTTGTTATCTCAGTGCATGCAATGCTTAGACAATACAAATAGTATACATTTCAATTTTACACCAAAGCACTTACTGCAACCCTAATGGAAACACTTTAGGTTAACTTTCCACATGATTATGAGTAGTTTGAAAGTTGTTTCATGGCTGTACACATCAACACAAAAAAGTTGCTATCTAAGTGCATGCAATGCTTAGACAATACAAATAGTATACATTTCAATTTTACACCAAAGCACTTACTGCAAACCTAATGGAAACAACTTAGATTAACTTCCCACATGATTCTGAGATGTCTGAAAGTTGTTTCATTACTGTGCACATAAAGACAAAAAAGTTGATTTCACAGTGAATAGAATGCTTTGACATAAAAGCAGTATACATTTCAATTTTACACCAAAGTACTTACTGCAAACCTAATGGAAACACCTTAGGTTAACTTCCCACATGATTATGAGTAGTTTGAAAGTTGTTTCATGGCTGTACACATCA
>NW_027275227.1:0-64632 GCF_030028105.1 Mobula birostris
TCTCATACCTTCCCCTATGTCACTGTGTTTCCGCGCATGTCCCATGGCGGCCCCCTATATCGCTGTGTTTTCGCGCACATCTCATACCTTTCTCTATATCGCTGTGTTTTTGTGCACCTCTCATACCTTCACTAATATCGTTGCATTTTCATGCACATCTCATAACATCCCTTATATTGCTGTGTTTTCGTGCACCTTTCATACCTTCCCCTATATAGCTGTGTTTCACACACCTCTCATAACTTCTCCTATATCGCTGTGTTTTTGTGCACCTCTCATACCTTCTCTAATATCGCTGAGTTTTCATGCACATCTCATCATGTCCCCTATATCGTGTGTATTCACGCACTTCCCATAGCATCCCCTATATCGCTGTGCATTACGCACATCTCATAGCTTCTCCTATATAGCTGTCTTTTCGCGCACATCCCATAGATTCACCTTTATCACTGTGTTATTGCTCACCTCTGATAGCTTCCTCTGTATCGCCGTGTTTTTGCTCACCTCTCATAGCTTCCCCTATATCGCTGTGTTTTCGTGCACCTCTCATGTCTTCACCGAGATCGCTATGTTTTTGCTCTTCTCATTACTTCCCTATATCGCTGTGTTTTCTCGCACATTTGATACATTCTCCCGTATCGCCGTGTTTTCGCGCACACTCTGATAATTTCTCCTATATCGCAGTGTTCTTGCACATCTCTCATACCTTCCCCTGTATCACTGTATTTTCGTGCACGTCCCATGGCATCCCCTATATCGCTATGCTTTTGCGCACCTCTCATAGCTTCCCATATATCGTCGTGTTTTCATACACATCTCATACCGTCCCCTATATCACTGTGTTTTCGCGTACCTCCCATAGCATCCCCTATATTGCTGTGCCTTCGCGCACCTCTCATACCTTCCCCTATATCGCACTGTTTTCGCGCACCTCCCATACATTCCCCTATATCGCTCGTGTTTTCATGCACCTCTCATACCTCCCCCTATATTGCTGGGTTTTCACGCACCTCTCATAACTTCCCTATACCCGCCCTGTTTTCGCGCTCCTCTCATACCGTCCCCTATATCGCTGTGTTTTTGCGCACGCTCTCATACCTTCCCCTATATCGCTGTCTTTTCGCGCACATCCCATAGCTTCACTTTTATCGCTGTGTTAGTGTTCACCTCTCATAGATTCCCCTATATCGCCGTGTTTTTGCTCACCTCTCATAGCTTCCCCTATATCGCCGTGTTTCGTGCACCTCTCATGTCTTCACCTAGATCGCTATGTTTTCGCTCTTCTCATTAATTTCCCTATATCGCTGTGTTTTCTTGCACATCTGATATATTCTCCTGTATCGCCGTGTTTTCGCGCACTCTCATAATTTCCCCTATATCGCCGTGCTCTCGCACACCTCTCATACCATCCCCTATATCACTGTGTTTTCGCACACGTCCCATAGCTTCTACTATATTGCCCCTGTTTTCGCGCACCTCTCATGTCTTCCCCTACATCGCTGTGTATTCTCGCACCTCTGATGCATTCCCCTGTAACGCCTAGTTTTCGCGCACTCTCTCTTACTTTCCCCTATATCGCCGTGTTCTCCCGTAGCTCGCATACGGTCCCCTATATGACTGTGTTTTCGCGCATGTCCCATAGAGTCCCCTATATTGCTGTGTTTTCGCGCAGATCTCTCATACCTTCCCCTATATCGCCCTGTTTTCATGCACATCGCATAGCTCTCACTATATTGCCCTGTTTTCGCGCACCTCTCATGTCTCCCCTATATCGCTGTGTTTTTGCTTCTCTCATAACCTCGCCTATATCGCTGTGTTTTCTCGCACCTCTGATGCATTCCCCTGTATCGCCGTGTTTTTGAACACACCTCTCATAATTTCCCCTATATTGCTGTGTTTTCGTGCATCTCTCATTTCTTCCCCGATAACTCCGTGTTTTCATGCAGATCTCATACCGTCCCCTATATCACTGTGTTTTTGCGCACCTCCCATAGCATCCCCTATATCACTGTGCCTTCGCGCACCTCTCATACCTTCGCCTATATCGCCATTTTCGTACACCTCCCGTACTTCCCCTATATCGCTGTGTTTTCGTACACCTCATCATACCTTCACACCTTCCCCAATATCGCTGTGTTTTCACGCACACTCTCATAACTTATCATATATCAACCGTGTTTTCGCGCACCTCTCATAATTTCCCCCATATAGCCATGTTCTTGCTCACCTCTCATACCTTCCACTATATCACTGGGTTTTCGTGCAAGTCCCATAGCATCCCCTGTATCGCTGTGGTTTCGGGCACCTCTCATACCTTTCCCTATATCGCCATGTTTTCGCGCAAATCCCATAGCTTGCTCTATATAGCCTTGTTTTCGAGCACCTTTCATGTCTTCCCTTATATCACTGTGTTTTCGCGCACCTCCCATACCTTCCTCTATATCGCTGTGTTTTCATCCACCTCTCATACCTTCCCCTATATCGCTGTGTTTTCACGCACCTCTCATAGCGTCTCCTATATCGCTGTATTTTTGCACACCTCTCATACCTTCGCCTATATCGCCGTGTTTTTCAATCACATCTCACAACGTCCCCCATATCGCTGTGTATTCGTGCACCTCCCATAGAATCCCCTATATCGCTGTGCCTTCGCGCACATCTCATACCTTCCCCTATATCGTCCTGTTTTCGCGCACCTCCCATACCTTCCCTTTTATCGCCATGTTTTTATGCACATGTCATACCGTCTCCTATATCGCTGGGTTTTCGCGCACCTCCCATAGCAACCCCTATATCGCTGTGTTTTCTCGCACCTCTGATACATTCTCCTGTATCGCTGTGTTGTCGCACACATCCCATAGCTTCCACTATATTGCCCTGTTTTTGTGCACCTCTCATGTCTTCCCCTATATCACTCTGTTTCGCGCACCTCCCATAGCATCCCCTATATTGCTGTGCCTTCGCGCACCTCTCATACCTTCCCCTATATCGCCCTGTTTTCGCGCACCTCCCATACATTCCCCTATATCGCTGTGTTTTCCTGCACCTCTCATACCTCCCCCTATATCGCTGGGTTTTCACGCACCTCTGATAACTTCCCCTATATCGCCCTGTTTTCACGCTCCTCTCATACCTTCCCCTATATCCCTGTGTTTTTGCGCACCTCTCATACCTTCCCCTATATTGCTGTCTTTTCGCGCACATCCCATAGCTTCACCTTTATCGCTGTGTTAGTGCTCACCTCTCATAGATTTCCCTGTATAGCTGTGTTTTTGCTCACCTCTCATAGCTTCCCCTATATCGCCGTGTTTTCGCGCACCTCTCATGTCTTCACCTAGATCGCTATGTTTTCGCTCTTCTCATTAATTTCCCTATATCGCCGTGTTTTCTCGCACATCTGATATATTCTCCTGTATCACCGTGTTTTCGCGCACTCTCATAATTTCCCCTATATCGCCGTGTTCTCGCACCACCTCTCATACCATCCCATATATCACTGTGTTTTCGCGCTCGTTCCATAGCTTCCACTATAATGCCCTGTTTTCACACACCTCTAATGTCATCCCCTACATCGCTGTGTTTTCTCGCACCTCTGATGCCTTACCCTGTAATGCCTAGTTTTCGCGCACCTCTCTTACTTTCCCCTATATCGCCGTGTTCTCGCGCAGCTCGCATACCTTCCCCTATATCGCTGTGTTTTCACGCACCTCTCATAGCTTCTCCTATATCGCTGTATTTTTGCGCACATCTCATACCTTCCCCTATATCGTCCTGTTTTCGCGCACCTCCCATACCTTCCCTTTTATCGCCATGTTTTTATGCACATGTCATACCGTCTCCTATATCGCTGTGTTTTCGCGCACCTCCATAGCAGCCCCTATATCGCTGTGTTTTCGCACACCTCTCATAACTTCTCCTATATCGCTGTGTTTTTGTGCACCTCTCATACCTTCCCTAATATCGCTGCATTTTCAATCACATCTCACAAAGTCCCCCATATCGCTGTGTATTCGTGCACCTCCCATAGAATCCTCTATATCGCTGTGCCTTCGCGCACATCTCATACCTTCCCCTATATCATCCTGTTTTCGCGCACCTCCCATAGATTTACCTTTATCGCTGTGTTATTGCTCACCTCTCATAGCTTCCCCTGTGTCACCGTGTTTTTGCTCACCTCTCATAGCTTCCCCCATATCGCCGTGTTTTCGCGCACCTCTCATGTCTTCACCTAGATCGCTATGTTTTCGCTCCTCTCATTACTTCCCCTATATCGCTGTGTTTTCTCGCACCTCTGATACATTCTCCCGTATCGCCGTGTTTTCGCACACCTCCCATAGCGTCCCCTATATCACTGTGTTTTCTCGCATCTCTGATGCATTTCCCTGTATCGCCGTGTTGTCACGCACATCCCATAGCTTCCACTATATTGCCCTGTTTTTGTGCATCTCTCATGTCTTCCCCTATATCACTGTGTTTTCACGCACCTCCCATAGCATCCCCTATATTGCTGTGCCTTCGCGCACCTCTCATACCTTCCCCTATATCGCCCTGTTTTCACGCACCTCCCATACGTCCCCTACATCGCTGTGCTTTCGTGCACCTCTCATACCTCCCCCAATATCACTGTGTTTTCACGCACCTCTCATAACTTCTCCCATATCGCTGTATTTTTGCGCACGTCTCATAACTTCCCCTATATCGCCTTCTTTTTATGCACATCTCATAACGTCCCCTATATCGCTGTGTATTCGCTCACCTCCCATAGCATCCCCTATATCGCTGTGCGTTCGCGCATCTCTCATACCTTCACCTATATCGCCCTGTTTTCGCGCACCTCCCATTCCTTCCCCTATATCGCTGTGCTTTCACACACCTCTCGTAACTTCTCCTATATCGCTGTGTTTTTGTGCACCTCTCATAACTTCCCTAATATCGCTGCGTTTTCATGCACATCTCATAACATCCCCTGTATCGCTGTGTATTCACGCACCTCCCATAGCATCCCCTATATCGCTGTGCCTTGCGCACCTCTCATAACTTTCCCTATATCGCACTATTTCTGCGCACCTCCCATACCTTCCCCTATATCTCTGTGTTTTCGTGCACCTCTCATAGCTTCCCCTATATCGCCGTGTTTTTGCTCACATCTCATAGCTTCCCCTATATCGCCGTGTTTTCGTGCACCTGTCATGTCTTCACCTAGATCGCTATGTTTTCGCTCCTCTCATTACTTCCCCTATATCGCCGTGTTATCGCACACCTCTCATGCCTTCCCCTATATCACTGTGTTTTCACGCACGTCCCATAGCGTCCCCTATATCGCTGTGTTTTCGCGAACCTCTCATACCTTCCCCTATATCGCCCTGTTTTCGCGCACATCCCATAGCTTCCACTATATTGCCCTGTTTTCGCGCAACTCTCATGTCTTCCAATACATCGCTGTGTTTTCTCGCACTTCTGATGCATTCCCCTGTAGCGCCAAGTTTTCGCGCACCTCTCATACTTTCCCCTATATCGCCGTGTTTACGCGTACCTCTCATAGCTTCCCCTATATCACCGTGTTTTCATACACATCTCATACCGTCCCCTATATCACTGTGTTTTCGCACACATCCCATAGCAGCCCCTATATCGCTGAGCCTTCGTGCACCTCGCATACCTTCCCCTATATCACCCTGTTTTTGCGCATCTCCTATACTTTCCCCTATATTGCTGTGTTTTCACGCACCTCTCATGGCTTCCCCAATATCGCCGTGTATTCATGCACGTCTCATACCGTCCCCTATATCGCTGTGTTTTCGCGCACCTCCCATAGCTTCCCCTATATCGCTGTGTTTTCTCACACCTCTGATGCATTCCCCTGTATCGCCATGTTTTCGCGCACATCCCATTGCTTCCACTATATTGCCCTGTTTTTCTGCACCTCACATGTCTTCTATATCACCCTGTTTTCGCGCACCTCCTATACATTCCCCTATATCGCTGTGTATTCATGCACCTCTCATGGCTTCCCCAATATCGCCGTGTATTCATGCACATCTCATACCGTCCCCTATATCGCTGTGTTTTCGTGCACCTCCCATAGCATCCCCTATATCGCTGTGTTTTCGTGCACCTCTCATACCTCCCCCTATATCGCTGTGTTTTCATGCACCTCTCATAACTTCTCCTATATCGCTCTATTTTTGTGCACCTCTCATGGCTTCCCCGATATCGCCGTGTATTCATGCACATCTCATTCCTTCCCCTATATCGCTGTCTTTTCGCGCACATCCCATAGATTCACCTTTATCGCTGTGTTTTTGCTCACCTCTCATAGCTTCCCCTATATTGCCATGTTTTCGCGCACCTCTCATGTCTTCACCTAGATCGTTATGTTTTCGCTCCTCTCATTACTTCCCCCATAACGCTGTGTTTTCTCGCACCCCTGATACATTCTCCCGTATCGCTGTGTTGTCGCACACATCCCATGGCTTCCACTATATTGCCCTGTTTTTGCGCAGCTCTCATGTCTTCCCCTATATCACTGTGTTTTCGCGCACCTCCCATAGCATCCCCTATATTGCTGTGCCTTCGCGCACCTCTCATACCTTCCCCTATATCGCACTGTTTTCGCGCACCTCCCATACCTTCCCCTATATCGCCGTGTTTTCGCGCACCTGTCATGTCTTCACCTAGATCGCTATGTTTTCGCTCCTCTCATTACTTCCCCTATATCGCTGTGTTGTCGCGAACCTCTCATACTTTCCCCTATATTGCCCTGTTTTTGCGCACATCCCATAGCTTCCACTATATTGCCCTGTTTTCGCGGAACTCTCATGTCTTCCACTACATCGCTGTGTTTTCTCGCACTTCTGATGCATTCCCATGTAACGTCAAGTTTTCACGCACCTCTCATACTTTCCCCTATATCGCCGTGTTTTCGTGCACCTCTCATACCTCCCCCTATATCGCTGGATTTTCACGCACCTCTCATACCTTCCTCTATATCTCCCTGTTTTCGCGCTCCTCTCATACCTTCCCCTATATTTCTGTACCTTCGCGCACCTATCATACCTTCCCCTATATCGCCCTGTTTTCGCGCACCCCCCATGCATACCCCTATATCGCTGTGTTTTCGTGCACCTCTCATACCTCCCCTTATATCGCTGGGTTTTCACGCACCTCTCATAACTTCCCCTATATCGCCCTGTTTTCGCGCTCCTCTCATACCTTCCCCTATATCGCTGTCTTTTCGCGCACATCCCATCGATTCAGCTTTATCGCTATATTATTGCTCACCTCTCATAGCTTCCCCTGTATCACCGTGTTTTTGCTCACCTCTCATAGCTTCCCCTATATTGCCATGTTTTCGCGCACCTCTCATGTCTTCACCTAGATCGTTATGTTTTCGCTCCTCTCATTACTTCCCCCATATCGCTGTGTTTTCTCGCAGCTGTGATACATTCCCCGGATCGCTGTGTTGTCGCACACATCCCATAGCTTCCACTATATTGCCCTGTTTTTGAGCACCTCTCATGTCTTCCCCTATATCACTGTGTTTTCGCGCACCTCCCATAGCATCCCCTATATTGCTGTGCCTCTCATACCTTCCCCTGTATCGCACTGTTTTCGCGCACCTCCCATACATTCCCCTATATCGCTGTGTTTTCGTGCACTTCTCATAACTCCCCCTATATCCCTGGGTTTTCACACACCTCTCATAACTTCCCCTATATCGCCCTGTTTTCGCGCTCCTCTCATACCTTCCCCTATATCACTGTGTTTTTGTGCACCTCTCATACCTTCCACTATATCGCTGTCTTTTCGTGCACATCCCATCGCTTCACCTTTATCGCTGTGTTATTGCTCACCTCTCATAGATTCCCCTATATCGCCGTGTTTTTGCTCACCTCTCATAGTTTCCCCTATATTGCCATGTTTTCGCGCACCTCTCATTACTTCCCCTATATCGCTGTGTTTTCTCGCACCTCTGATACATACTCCCGTATCGCTGTGTTGTCGCACACATCCCATAGCTTCCACTATATTGCCCTGTTTTTGTTCACCTCTCATGTCTTCCCCTATATCACTCTGTTTTCGCGCAACTCCCATAGCATCCCCTATATTGCTGTGCCTTCGCGCACCTCTCATACCTTCCCCTATATCGCCCTGTTTTCGCGCACCTCCCATACATTCCCCTATATCGCTGTGTTTTCCTGCACCTCTCATACCTCCCCCTATATCGCTGGGTTTTCACGCACCTCTGATAACTTCCCCTATATCGCCCTGTTTTCACGCTCCTCTCATACCGTCCCCTATATCGCTGTGTTTTTGCGCACCTCTCATACCTTCCCCTATATCGCTGTCTTTTCGCGCACATCCCATAGCTTCACTTTTATCGCTGTGTTAGTGTTCACCTCTCATAGATTCCCCTATATCGCCGTGTTTTTGCTCACCTCTCATAGCTTCCCCTATATCGCCGTGTTTTCGTGCACCTCTCATGTCTTCACCTAGATCGCTATGTTTTCGCTCTTCTCATTAATTTCCCTATATTGCTGTGTTTTCTCGCACATCTGATATATTCTCCTGTATCGCCGTGTTTTCGCGCACTCTCATAATTTCCCCTATATCGCCGTGCTCTCGCACACCTCTCATACCATCCCCTATATCACTGTGTTTTCGCGCACGTCTCATACCATCCCCTGTATCGCCGTGTTTTTGCGCACGTCCCATAGCTTCTACTATATTGCCCTGTTTTTGCGCACCTCTCATGTCTTCCCCTAGATCGCTGTGTATTCTCGCACCTCTGATGCATTCCCCTGTAACGCCTAGTTTTCGCGCACCTCTCTTACTTTCCCCTATATCGCCGTGTTCTCGCGTAGCTCGCATACGTTCCCCTATATGACTGTGTTTTCGCACATGTCCCATAGAGTCCCCTATATTGCTGTGTTTTCGCGCAGCTCTCATACCTTCCCCTATATCGCCCTGTTTTCATGCACATCGCATAGCTCTCACTATATTGCCCTGTTTTCGCGCACCTCTCATGTCTCCCCTATATCGCTGTGTTTTTGCTTCTCTCATAACCTCGCCTATATCGCTGTGTTTTCTCGCACCTCTGATGCATTCCCCTGTATCGCCGTGTTTTTGAACACCTCTCATAATTTCCCCTATATCGCTGTGTTTTCGTGCATCTCTCATTTCTTCCCCGATATCTCCGTGTTTCATGCAGATCTCATACCGTCCCCTATATCACTGTGTTTTTGCGCACCTCCCATAGCATCCCCTATATCACTGTGCCTTCGCACACCTCTCATACCTTCGCCTATATCGCCATTTTCGTACACCTCCCGTACTTTCCCCTATATCGCTGTGTTTTCGTGCACCTCTCATACCTTCACACCTTCCCCAATATCGCTGTGTTTTCACGCACCTCTCATAACTTATCATATATCACCGTGTTTTCGCGCACCTCTCATAATTTCCCCCATATAGCCATGTTCTTGCTCACCTCTCATACCTTCCACTATATCACTGGGTTTTCGTGCAAGTCCCATAGCATCCCCTGTATCGCTGTGGTTTCGGGCACCTCTCATACCTTTCCCTATATCGCCATGTTTTCACGCAAATCCCATAGCTTGCTCTATATAGCCCTGTTTTCGAGCACCTTTCATGTCTTCCCTTATATCACTGTGTTTTCGCGCACCTCCCATACCTTCCTCTATATCGCTGTGTTTTCATCCACCTCTCATACCTTCCCCTATATCGCTGTGTTTTCACGCACCTCTCATAGCTTCTCCTATATCGCTGTATTTTTGCGCACCTCTCATACCTTCCCCTATATCGCCGTGTTTTCAATCACATCTCACAACGTCCCCCATATCGCTGTGTATTCGTGCACCTCCCATAGAATCCCCTATATTGCTGTGCCTTCGCGCACATCTCATACCTTCCCCTATATTGTCCTGTTTTCGCGCACCTCCCATACCTTCCCTTTTATCGCCATGTTTTTATGCACATGTCATACCGTCTCCTATATCGCTGTGTTTTCGCGCACCTCCCATAGCAGCCCCTATATCACTGTGTTTTCTCACACCTCTGATACATTCTCCTGTATCGCTGTGTTGTCGCACACATCCCATAGCTTCCACTATATTGCCCTGTTTTTGTGCACCTCTCATGTCTTCCCCTATATCACTCTGTTTTCGCGCACCTCCCATAGCATCCCCTATATTGCTGTGCCTTCGCGTACCTCTCATACCTTCCCCTATATCGCCCTGTTTTCGCGCACCTCCCATACATTCCCCTATATCGCTGTGTTTTCCTGCACCTCTCATACCTCCCCCTATATCGCTGGGTTTTCACGCACCTCTGATAATTTCCCCTATATCGCCCTGTTCTCACGCTCCTCTCATACCTTCCCCTATATCCCTGTGTTTTTGCGCACCTCTCATACCTTCCCCTATATTGCTGTCTTTTCGCGCACATCCCATAGCTTCACCTTTATCGCTGTGTTAGTGCTCACCTCTCATAGATTTCCCTATATCGCTGTGTTTTTGCTCACCTCTCATAGCTTCCCCTATATCGCCGTGTTTTCGCGCACCTCTCATGTCTTCACCTAGATCGCTATGTTTTCGCTCTTCTCATTAATTTCCCTATATCGCCGTGTTTTCTTGCACATCTGATTTATTCTCCTGTATCACCGTTTTTTTGCGCACTCTCATAATTTCCCCTATATCGCCGTGTTCTCGCACACCTTTCATACCATCCCACATATCACTGTGTTTTCGCGCTCGTTCCATAGCTTCCACTATAATGCCCTGTTTTCACACACCTCTAATGTCATCCCCTACATCGCTGTGTTTTCTCGCACCTCTGATGCCTTACCCTGTAATGCCTAGTTTTCGCGCACCTCTCTTACTTTCCCCTATATCGCCGTGTTCTCGCGCAGCTCGCATACCTTCCCCTGTATCGCTGTGTTTTCACGCACCTCTCATAGCTTCTCCTATATCGCTGTATTTTTGCGCACATCTCATACCTTCCCCTATATCGTCCTGTTTTCGCGCACCTCCCATACCTTCCCTTTTATCGCCATGTTTTTATGCACATGTCATACCGTCTCCTATATCGCTGTGTTTTCGCGCACCTCCCATAGCAGCCCCTATATCGCTGTGTTTTCGCACACCTCTCATAACTTCTCCTATATCGCTGTGTTTTTGTGCACCTCTCATACCTTCCCTAATATCGCTGCGTTTTCAATCACATCTCACAAAGTCCCCCATATCGCTGTGTATTCGTGCACCTCCCATAGAATCCCCTATATCGCTGTGCCTTCGCGCACATCTCATACCTTCCCCTATATCATCCTGTTTTCGCGCACCTCCCATAGATTTACCTTTATCGCTGTGTTATTGCTCACCTCTCACAGCTTCCCCTGTGTCACCGTGTTTTTGCTCACCTCTCATAGCTTCCCCCATATCGCCGTGTTTTCGCGCACCTCTCATGTCTTCACCTAGATCGCTATGTTTTCGCTCCTCTCATTACTTCCCCTATATCGCTGTGTTTTCTCGCACCTCTGATACATTCTCCCGTATCGCCGTGTTTTCGCACACCTCCCATAGCGTCCCCTATATCACTGTGTTTTCTCGCATCTCTGATGCATTTCCCTGTATCGCCGTGTTGTCGCGCACATCCCATAGCTTCCACTATATTGCCCTGTTTTTGTGCATCTCTCATGTCTTCCCCTATATCACTGTGTGTTCACGCACCTCCCATAGCATCCCCTATATTGCTGTGCCTTCGCGCACCTCTCATACCTTCCCCTATATCGCCCTGTTTTCACGCACCTCCCATACGTCCCCTACATCGCTGTGCTTTCGTGCACCTCTCATACCTCCCCCAATATCACTGTGTTTTCACGCACCTCTCATAACTTCTCCCATATCGCTGTATTTTTGCGCACCTCTCATAACGTCCCCTATATCGCTGTGTATTCGCTCACCTCCCATAGCATCCCCTATATCGCTGTGCGTTCGCGCATCTCTCATAACTTCACCTATATCGCCCTGTTTTCGCGCACCTCCCATTCCTTCCCCTATATCGCTGTGCTTTCACACACCTCTCATAACTTCTCCTATATCGCTGTGTTTTTGTGCACCTCTCATAGCTTCCCTAATTTCGCTGCGTTTTCATGCACATCTCATAACATCCCCTGTATCGCTGTGTATTCACGCACCTCCGATAGCATCCTCTATATCGCTGTGCCTTGCGCACCTCTCATAACTTTCCCTATATCGCACTATTTCTGCACACCTCCCATACCTTCCCCTATATCTCTGTGTTTTCGTGCACCTCTCATAGCTTCCCCTATATCGCTGTGTTTTTGCTCACCTCTCATAGCTTCCCCTATATCGCCGTGTTTTTGCGCACCTGTCATGTCTTCACCTAGATCGCTATGTTTTCGCTCCTCTCATTACTTCCCCTATATCGCCGTGTTATCGCACACCTCTCATACCTTCCCCTATATCACTGTGTTTTCGCGCACGTCCCATAGCGTCCCCTATATCGCTGTGTTTTCGCGAACCTCTCATACCTTCCCCTATATCGCCCTGTTTTCGCGCACATCCCATAGATTCCACTATATTGCACTGTTTTCGCGCAACTCTCATGTCTTCCAATACATCGCTGTGTTTTCTCGCACTTCTGATGCATTCCCCTGTAACGCCAAGTTTTCGCGCACCTCTCATACTTTCCCCTATATCGCCGTGTTTACGCGTACCTCTCATAGCTTCCCCTATATCACCGTGTTTTCATACACATCTCATACCGTCCCCTATATCACTGTGTTTTCGCACACATCCCATAGCAGCCCCTATATCGCTGAGCCTTCGTGCACCTCGCATACCTTCCCCTATATCACCCTGTTTTTGCGCACCTCCTATACTTTCCCCTATATTGCTGTGTTTTCACGCACCTCTCATGGCTTCCCCAATATCGCCGTGTATTCATGCACGTCTCATACCGTCCCCTATATCGCTGTGTTTTCGCGCACCTCCCATAGCTTCCCCTATATCGCTGTGTTTTCTCACACCTCTGATGCATTCCCCTGTATCGCCATGTTTTCGCGCACATCCCATTGCTTCCACTATATTGCCCTGTTTTTCTGCACCTCACACATCTTCTATATCACCCTGTTTTCGCGCACCTCCTATACGTTCCCCTATATCGCTGTGTTTTCACGCACCTCTCATGGCTTCCCCAATATCGCCGTGTATTCATGCACATCTCATACCGTCCCCTATATCGCTGTGTTTTCGTGCACCTCTCATACCTCCCCCTATATCGCTGTGTTTTCATGCACCTCTCATAACTTCTCCTATATCGCTCTATTTTTGTGCACCTCTCATGGCTTCCCCGACATCACCGTGTATTCATGCACATCTCATTCCTTCCCCTATATCGCTGTCTTTTCGCGCACATCCCATAGATTCACCTTTATCGCTGTGTTTTTGCTCACCTCTCATAGCTTCCCCTATATCGCCATGTTTTCGCGCACCTCTCATGTCTTCACCTAGATCGTTATGTTTTCGCTCCTCTCATTACTTCCCCCATAACGCTGTGTTTTCTCGCACCCCTGATACATTCTCCCGTATCGCTGTGTTGTCGCACACATCCCATGGCTTCCACTATACTGCCCTGTTTTTGCGCAGCTCTCATGTCTTCCCCTATATCACTGTGTTTTCGCGCACCTCCCATAGCATCCCCTATATTGCTGTGCCTTCGCGCACCTCTCATACCTTCCCCTATATCGCACTGTTTTCGCGCACCTCCCATACCTTCCCCTATATCTCTGTGTTTTCGTGCACCTCTCATAGCTTCCCCTATATCGCCGTGTTTTCGCGCACCTGTCATGTCTTCACCTAGATCGCTATGTTTTCGCTCCTCTCATTACTTCCCCTATATCGCTGTGTTGTCGCGAACCTCTCATACCTTCCCCTATATCGCTTTGTTTTTGCGCACATCCCATAGCTTCCACTATATTGCCCTGTTTTCGCGGAACTCTCATGTCTTCCACTACATCGCTGTGTTTTCTCGCACTTCTGATGCATTCCCATGTAACGTCAAGTTTTCACGCACCTCTCATACTTTCCCCTATATCGCCGTGTTTTCGCGTACCTCTCATAGCTTCCCCTATATCACCGTGTTTTCATACACATCTCATACCGTCCCCTATATCACTGTGTTTTCGTGCACCTCTCATACCTCCCCCTATATCGCTGGATTTTCACGCACCTCTCATACCTTCCTCTATATCTCCCTGTTTCCGCGCTCCTCTCATACCTTCCCCTATATTTCTGTACCTTCGCGCACCTATCATGCCTTCCCCTATATCGCCCTGTTTTCGCGCACCCCCCCATACATACCCCTATATCGCTGTGTTTTCGTGCACCTCTCATACCTCCCCTTATATCGCTGGGTTTTCACGCACCTCTCATAACTTCCCCTATATCGCCCTGTTTTCGCGCTCCTCTCATACCTTCCCCTATATCGCTGTCTTTTCGCGCACATCCCATCGATTCAGCTTTATCGCTATATTATTGCTCACCTCTCATAGCTTCCCCTGTATCACCGTGTTTTTGCTCACCTCTCATAGCTTCCCCTATATTGCCATGTTTTCGCGCACCTCTCATGTCTTCACCTAGATCGTTATGTTTTCGCTCCTCTCATTACTTCCCCCATATCGCTGTGTTTTCTCGCAGCTCTGATACATTCCCCGGATCGCTGTGTTGTCGCACACATCCCATAGCTTCCACTATATTGCCCTGTTTTTGAGCAACTCTCATGTCTTCCCCTATATCACTGTGTTTTCGCGCACCTCCCATAGCATCCCCTATATTGCTGTGCCTCTCATAACTTCCCCTATATCGCCCTGTTTTCGCGCTCCTCTCATACCTTCCCCTATATCACTGTGTTTTTGTGCACCTCTCATACCTTCCACTATATCGCTGTCTTTTCGTGCACATCCCATCGCTTCACCTTTATCGCTGTGTTATTGCTCACCTCTCATAGATTCCCCTATATCGCCGTGTTTTTGCTCACCTCTCATAGATTCCCCTATATTGCCATGTTTTCGCGCACCTCTCATGTCTTCACCTAGATCGCTATGTTTTCGCTCCTCTCATTACTTCCCCTATATCGCTGTGTTTTCTCGCACCTCTGATACATTCTCCCGTATCGCTGTGTTGTCGCACACATCCCATAGCATCCCCTATATTGCTGTGCCTTCGCGCACCTCTCATACCTTCCCCTATATCGCCCTGTTTTCGCGCACCTCCCATACATTCCCCTATATCGCTGTGTTTTCCTGCACCTCTCATACCTCCCCCTATATCGCTGGGTTTTCACGCACCTCTGATAACTTCCCCTATATCGCCCTGTTTTCACGCTCCTCTCATACCGTCCCCTATATCGCTGTGTTTTTGCGCACCTCTCATACCTTCCCCTATATCGCTGTCTTTTCGCGCACATCCCATAGCTTCACTTTTATCGCTGTGTTAGTGTTCACCTCTCATAGATTCCCCTATATCGCCGTGTTTTTGCTCACCTCTCATAGCTTCCCCTATATCGCCGTGTTTTCGTGCACCTCTCATGTCTTCACCTAGATCGCTATGTTTTCGCTCTTCTCATTAATTTCCCTATATCGCTGTGTTTTCTCGCACATCTGATATATTCTCCTGTATCGCCGTGTTTTCGCGCACTCTCATAATTTCCCCTATATCGCCGTGCTCTCGCACACCTCTCATACCATCCCCTATATCACTGTGTTTTCGCGCACGTCCCATAGCTTCTACTATATTGCCCTGTTTTCGCGCACCTCTCATGTCTTCCCCTACATCGCTGTGTATTCTCGCACCTCTGATGCATTCCCCTGTAACGCCTAGTTTTCGCGCACCTCTCTTACTTTCCCCTATATCGCCGTGTTCTCCCGTAGCTCGCATACGTTCCCCTATATGACTGTGTTTTCGCACATGTCCCATAGAGTCCCCTATATTGCTGTGTTTTCGCGCAGCTCTCATACCTTCCCCTATATCGCCCTGTTTTCATGCACATCGCATAGCTCTCACTATATTGCCCTGTTTTCGCGCACCTCTCATGTCTCCCCTATATCGCTGTGTTTTTGCTTCTCTCATAACCTCGCCTATATCGCTGTGTTTTCTCGCACCTCTGATGCATTCCCCTGTATCGCCGTGTTTTTGAACACCTCTCATAATTTCCCCTATATCGCTGTGTTTTCGTGCATCTCTCATTTCTTCCCCGATATCTCCGTGTTTTCATGCAGATATCATACCGTCCCCTATATCACTGTGTTTTTGCGCACCTCCCATAGCATCCCCTATATCACTGTGCCTTCGCGCACCTCTCATACCTTTGCCTATATCGCCATTTTCGTACACCTCCCGTACTTTCCCCTATATCGCTGTGTTTTCGTGCACCTCTCATACCTTCACACCGTCCCCAATATCGCTGTGTTTTCACGCACCTCTCATAACTTATCATATATCACCGTGTTTTCGCGCACCTCTCATAATTTCCCCCATATAGCCATGTTCTTGCTCACCTCTCATACCTTCCACTATATCACTGGGTTTTCGTGCAAGTCCCATAGCATCCCCTGTATCGCTGTGGTTTCGGGCACCTCTCATACCTTTCCCTATATCGCCATGTTTTCGCGCAAATCCCATAGCTTGCTCTATATAGCCCTGTTTTCGAGCACCTTTCATGTCTTCCCTTATATCACTGTGTTTTCGCGCACCTCCCATACCTTCCTCTATATCGCTGTGTTTTCATCCACCTCTCATACCTTCCCCTATATCGCTGTGTTTTCACGCACCTCTCATAGCTTCTCCTATATCGCTGTATTTTTGCGCACCTCTCATACCTTCCCCTATATCGCCGTGTTTTCAATCACATCTCACAACGTCCCCCATATCGCTGTGTATTCGTGCACCTCCCATAGAATCCCCTATATTGCTGTGCCTTCGCGCACATCTCATACCTTCCCCTATATCGTCCTGTTTTCGCGCACCTCCCATACCTTCCCTTTTATCGCCATGTTTTTATGCACATGTCATACCGTCTCCTATATCGCTGGGTTTTCGCGCACCTCCCATAGCAACCCCTATATCGCTGTGTTTTCTCGCACCTCTGATACATTCTCCTGTATCGCTGTGTTGTCGCACACATCCCATAGCTTCCACTATATTGCCCTGTTTTTGTGCACCTCTCATGTCTTCCCCTATATCACTCTGTTTTCGCGCACCTCCCATAGCATCCCCTATATTGCTGTGCCTTCACGCACCACTCATACCTTCCCCTGTATCGCCATTTTCGCCCACCTCCCGTACTTTCCCCTATATCGCTGTGTTTTCACGAAACTCTCATAACTTATCATATATCGCCGTGTTTTCGCGCAGCTCTCATAATTTCCCCAATATAGCCATGTTCTTGCACACCTCTCATACCTTCCACTATATCACTGTGTTTTCGCGCACGTCCCATAGCATCCCCTGTATCGCTGTGTTTTCGGGCACCTCTCATACCTTTCCCTGTATCGCTGTGTTTTCACGCACCTCTCATAACTTCTCCTATATCGCTGTATTTTTGCGCACCTCTCATACCTTCCCCTATAACTCCGTGTTTTCAATCACATCTCATAACGTCCCCCATATTGCTGTGTATTCGCGCACCTCCCGTAGAATCCCCTATATCGCTGTGCCTTCGCGCACATCTCATACCTTCCCCTATATCGTCCTGTTTTCGCGCACCTCCCATACCTTCCCTTTTATCGCTGTGTTTTCGTGCACCTCCCATACCTTCCCTTTTATCGCTGTGTTTTCGTGCACCTCTCATACCTTCCCGTATATTGCTGTGTTTTCGCGCATCTCTCATAGCTTCCCCAATATTGCCGTGTATTCATGCACATCTCATACCGTCCCTTAAATCGCTGTGCATCTCCCATAGCTACGCCCACGTCGCTGTGTTTTCGCGCACCTCTCACACCTTCCCCTATATCGCTGTCTTTTCACGCACCTCTCATAACTTCTCCTATATCTCTGTATTTTTGCGCCCTTCTCATGGCTTCCCCAATATCGCCGTGTTTTCATGCACATCTCTTAACGTCCCCTATATCACTGTGTATTCGCGCACCTCCCATAGCATCCCCTATATTGATGTTCCTTTGCGCACCTCTCATACCATTCCCTATATGGCCCTGTTCTCGCGCACCTCCCATACATTCCCCAATATCGCTGTGTTTTCGTGCACCTCTCATACCTCCCACTATATCGCTGTGTTTTCACGCACCTCTGATAACTTCTCCTATATCGCTGTCTTTTCGCACACCTCTCATGGCTTCCCCAATATCGCCGTGTTTTTATGCACATCTCATAACGTTCCCTATATCGCTGTGTATTCACGCACCTCCCATAGCATCCCCTATTATCGCTGTGCCTTCGTGCACCTCTCATACCTTCCCCTATATCGCCCGGTATCGCGCTCCTCCCATGGCTTCGCCTACATCGCTGTGTTTTCACGCACCTCTCATAGCTTCCCCTATAACGCTGTCTTTTCACGCACATCCCATAGTTTCACCTTTATCGCTGTGTTATTTCTCACCTCTCATAGCTTCCCCTATATCGCCGTGTTTTCGTGTACCTCTCATGTCTTCACCTATATTGCTGTTTCTGTTCCTCTAATTACTTCCCCTATATCGCTCTGTGTTCTCGCACCTCTGATACATTCCCCTGTATCACCGTGTTCTCGCACACCTCTCATATCTTCACCTATATCATTGTGTTTTCACGCACGTCCAATAGCATCCCCTATATCGCTGTGTTTTCGCGCACCTTTCATACCTTCCCCAATATCGCCCTGTTTTCGCGCACATCCCATAGCTTCCATTGTATTGCCCTGTTTTCGCCCACCTCTCATACCTTCCCCTATATCGCTGTGTTTTCGCACACCTCTCATAGTTTCCCGACTATAGCTGTGTATTCATGCACAACTCATACGGTCCCCTATATCGCTGTCTTTTCGCGCACATCCCATGTCTTCACCTATATCGCTGTGTTTCCACTCCTCTCATTACTTCCCCTATATCGCTCTGTTCTCGCACCTCTGATAAATTCCCCTGTATCGCCATGTTTTCGCGCACTTCTCATAATTTCCCCTATATCGCCGTGTTCTCGTACACCTCTCATATCTTCCCCTATATCACTGTGTTTTCGCGCACTTCCCATAGCATCCCTATATCACTGTGCCTTCGCGCACCTCTCATACCTTCCCCTATATCGCACTATTTTTGCGCACCTCCCATACTTTCCCCGATATCGCTGTTTTCGTGCACCTCTCATAATTTCCCCTATATCGCTGTGTTATCGCACACCTCTGATACCTTCCCCAATATCACTGTGTTTTCGCGCACGTCCCATAGCATCCCTATATTGCTGTGTGTTCGCGCACCTCTCATACCGTCCCCTATATCGCCCTGTTTACGCGCACATCCCATTCCTTCACCTATATCGCTGTTTTCCTGCACCTCTCATACCTTCCCCTATATCGCTGTGTTTTCACACACCTCTCATAACTTCTCCTATATCGCTGTGTTTTTATGCACCTCTCATCACGTCCCCTATATCGTGTGTATTCACGCACCTCCCGTAGCATCCCCTATATCGCTGTGCATTGCGCACCTCTCATTCCTTCCCCTATATCGCTGTCTTTTCACGCACATCCCATAGATTCACTTTTATCGCTGTGTTATTGCTCACCTCTCATAGTTTCCCCTGTATCGCCGTGTTTTTGCTCACCTCTCATAGCTTCCCCTATATCGCCGTATTTTCGCACACCTCTCATGTCTTCACCGAGATCGCTATGTTTTCGCTCCTCTCTTTACTTCCCTTATATCGATGTGTTTTCTCGCAACTCTGATACATTCCCCTGTATCTCCATGTTTTCGCGAACCTCTCATAATTTCCCCTATATCGCTGTGTTTTCGGGCACCTCTCATACCTTTACCTATTTCGTTATGATTTCTTGCACCTCTGATATATTCCCCTGTATTGCCGTGTTTTCGCGCACCTCTCATAATTTCCCCAATATCACTATGTTTTAGCTCACTTCCCACAGCATCCCTATATCGCTGTGCCTTCGCGCACCTCTCATACCTTGCCCTATATCGCCCTGTTTTCGCGCACCTCCCATACCTTCCCCTACATTGCTGTGTTTTCTCGCACCTTTGATGCATTCCCTTGTATCGCCAAGTTTTCGCGCACCTCACCTACTTTCCCCTATATCGCCGTGTTTTCGCGGACCTCCCATACCTTCCCCTATATCGCTGTGTTTTCATGCACCTCTCATACCTTCTCTTATATCGCTGTGTTTTCACGCACCTCTCATAACTTCTCCTATATTGCTGTTTTTTTGCGCACCTCTCATACCTTCCCCTATATGACTGTGTTTTCACACACCTCTCATGGCTTCCCCTATATCGTCCTGTTTTCACGCACCTCTCATACCTTTCCCTATATCGCTGTGTTTTTGCGCACCTCTCATCGCTTCCCCTATATCGCTGTGTTTTCGTGCACCTCTCATGGCTTCTCCAATATCGCCATGTATTCATGCACATCTCATACTGTCTCCTATATCACCCTGTTTTCGCGCACATCCCATAGCTTCCACTATATTACCCTGTTTTCGCGCACATCTCATACCTTTCCCTATATCGCCGTGTTTTCACGCACATCTCATACCATCCCCTATATCACTGTGTTTTCACGCGCCTCTCATAACTTCCCCTATAACGCTGTTTTCGGGCACCTCCCATAGCATCCCCTATATCGATGTGCCTTCACGCACCTCTCATACCTTCCCCCTTATCGCCCTGTTTTTGCGCACCTCACATATCTTCCTCTATATCGCTGTGTTTTCACGCGCCTCTCATAACTTCCCCTATAACGCTGTTTTCGGGCACCGCTCATGGCTTCCCCAAGATCGCCATGTATTCATGCACATCTCATTCCGTCCCCTATATCGCTGTGTTTTCACGCACCTCTCATACTTTCCCCAATATCGCTGTGTTTTCATGCACATCCCACAGCTTCCTACATGTTGGCTTGTTTTCGTGCAGCTTTCATACCTTCCCCTATATCGCTGTCTGCTTGCGCACCTCTCATAGCGTGGGAGGTGTGCGAAGACACGGCGATATAGGGGATGGTATGAGAGGTGCACGAAAACACGGCGATATAGTGCAAGGTATGAGAGGTGTGCGAAAACACGGCAATGTAGGAGAATGTATGAGAGGTGAGCGAAAACACGGCGATACAGGGGAAGGTGTGAGGTGCACAAAAACACTGCAATATAGGGGAAGCTATAGGAGGTGTGCAAAAACACTGCAATATAGGGGAAGCTATAAGAGGTGTGCGAAAACACAGCGATATCGGGGAATCTATGGGAGGTGCGCAAAAACAGTGCGATATAAGGGAAGCTATGAGAGGTGCGCAAAATGTCGGCGATATAGGGGAAGGTATGAGAGGTGTGTGAAAACACGGCGATTTCGAGGAAGCTATGAGAGGAGTGTGAAAACACAGTGACAAAGGGGAAGCTATGAGAGGTGAGTGAAAACACAACGATTCAGGGGAAGCTATGGTAGGTGCAAGAGAACACAGTGATGTAGCAGAAGTTATGAGAGGCGTGCAAAAACACGGCGATATAGGGGAAGGTATGAGAGTGCGCGAAAACACAGCGATACAGGGCAATGTATCAGAGGTGCGCTAAACACAGCGATATAGGGGAAGGTATGAGAGAGCAAAAACACAGCGATATAAGGGAAGCTGCGGGAGGTGCACAAAAACACAACAAGGTAGGTGATTCAATTAGAATCTAAACACTGCGCTATAGTGGAAGGTATTAGAGGTGCGCGAAAACACGGCAAAATATGAAAAGGTATGAGAGTGTCACGAAAACATGGCGAAATAGGGGAAGTTATGGGGGGTGAGCAAAAACAGAGCGATATAGGGGAAGGTATGAAGGTATGCGAAAACACAGCGATGTAGAGAAAGTTATCAGATGTGCAGGACAACACAGTGATACAGGGGAAGCTATGGGAGGTGCGTGAAAATATCGTTATATAGGGGAAACCATGAGAGGTGCCCAAAAACGCAGCGATATAGGGGAAGCTATGAGAGGTGTGCGAAGACACCGCGATACAGGGGAAAGTATGAGAGTGCGTGAAAACACGTCGATACAGGGCAATGTATCAGAGGTGCGCTATAACACAGCGACATAGGGTAAGGTATGAGAGAGCAAAAACACAGCGATATAGGGGAAGCTGCGGGAGGTGCACGAAAACACAGCGAGATAGCGGAATGTATTAGAGGTGCGCGAAAACGCTGTGATATAGGGGAAAGTATGAGAGGTGTGCAAAAACACGGGGATGTAGGGTGAGGCATGAGAGGTGCGTGAAAACACGGCGAAGTATGGGAATGTACGAGAGTGGCACGAAAACATGGCGAAATAGGGGAAGTTATGGGGGGAGAGCGAAAACAGAGTGATATAGGGGAAGGTATGAGAGGTGTGCGAAAACACAGCGATGTAGGGGAAGTAGTCAGAGGTTCGGGAACACAGAGTGATACAGGGTAAGTTATGGAAGGTGCATGAAAACACAGTGATATAGAGATGCTATGGGAGGTGCGTGAAAACAAAGGCGATATAGGGGAAACTATGGGAGGTGCTCGAAAACACTGCAATATAGCAGAAGTTATCAAGATGCGGGAAAACAGAGTGATACAGGGGAAGCTATGGGAGGTGCACGAAAATGCACCGATATAGCGGAAGCTATGAGAGGGTTGGGAAAATACAGCAATATAGCTGAAGCTATGGGAGGTGCACGAAAACACCGCGATATAGAGGAAGCTATGAGAGGTGTGCGAAAACACAGTGACAAAGGGGAAGCTATGAAAGGTGCGTGAAAACACAGCGATATAGGAGAAGCTATGAGAGATGTGCGAAGACACAGCGATACAGGGGAAAGTATGAGAGTGCGCGAAAACATGGCGATACAGGGCAATGTATCAGAGGTGCGCTAAAACACAGCGACATAGGGTAAGGTATGAGAGAGCAAAAACACAGCGATATAGGGTTAGCTGCGGGAGGTGCACGAAAACACAGCGAGATAGCGGAATGTATTAGAGGTGCGCGAAAACGCTGCGATACAGGGGAAAGTATGAGAGGTGTGCAAAAACACGGTGATGTAGGGTGAGGCATGAGAGGTGTGCGAAAACACGGCAAAGTATGGGAATGTATGAGAGTGGCACGAAAACACAGAGTGATACAGGGGAAGCTATAGGAGGTGCATGAAAACACAATGATATAGGGATGCTATGGGAGGTGCGTGAAAACAAGGCGATATAGGGGAAACTATGAGATGTGCTCGAAAACACTGCAATATAGGGGAAGTTATCGAGGTGTGGGAAAATAGAGTGATACAGGGGAAGCTATGGGAGGTGCATGAAAACACAGTGATATAGGGATGCTATGGGAGGTGCGTGAAAACAAGGCGATATAGGGGAAACTATGAGAGGTGCTCGAAAACACTGCAATATAGGGGAAGTTATCAAGGTGCGGGAAAACAGAGTAATACAGGGGATGCTATGGGAGGTGCACGAAAACGCACCGATATAGCGGAAGCTATGAGAGGTTTGGGAAAATACAGCAATATAGCGGAAGCTATGGGAGGTGCACGAAAACACCGCGATATAGGGGATGTTATGGGAGGTGCGCGAAAACACAGCGATATATGGGAATGGATGAGAGATGCGCCAAAACACAGCGATGTAGGGGAAGTTATCAGAGGTGCAGGAAAACACAGTTATACAGGGGAAACTATGAGAGGTGCCCGAAAATGCAACTATATAGGGGAAGCTATGAGAGGTTTGGGTAAACACAGCGATATAGGGGAAGGTATGAGATTTGCAAGAAAACACGACGATATTGGGGAAGATATGAGATCTGCGCGAAAACACAGCGATGTAGGGGAAGCTATGGGAGGTGCTCAAAAACACTGCAATATAGGGGAAGCTATAAGAGGTGCGTGAAAAAAAAGCGATTTAGGGGAAGGTATGAGAGGTGCGTGAAAACACAGCAATATCAGGGAATCTATGGGAGGTGCGCGAAATCATTGCAATATAAGGGAAGCTATGAGAGGTGCGCAAAATGTCGGCGATATAAGGGAAGGTATGAGAGGTGCGCGAAAACACAGCAATATTGAGGAAGCTATGAGAGGTGTGCAAAAACACAGCGATATAGGAGAAGCTATGAGAGGTGCGTGAAAACACAGCGATATAGGGGAAGCTATGAGAGGTGTGCGAAGACGCAGTGATACAGGGGAAGGTATGAGAGTGCGCGAAAACACAGTGATATAAGGCAATGTATCAGAGGTGCGCAAAAACACAGCGACATAGGGGAAGGTATGAGAGAGCAAAAACACAGCAATATAGGAGAAAATGCGGGAGGTACACGAAAGCACAGCGAGATAACGGAATGTTTTAGAGGTGCGCGAAAACCCTGCGATATAGGGGAAAGTATGAGAGGTGCGGGAAAACAGAGCGATAGAGGGGAAGCTATGGGATGTGCATGAAAACATAGCGATATAGCGGAAGCTATGAGAGGTTTGGGAAAATACAGCGATATAGCGGAAGCTATGGGAGGTCCGCAAAAACACCGCGATATAGGGGAAGTTATGGGAAGTGCGCCAAAGCACAGCGATATAGGAGAATGGATGAGAGGTGAGCAAAAACACAGTGATCAAGGGGAAGGTATGGGAGGTGCGCGAAAACACAGCGATATTGGGGAAGGTATGAGAGGTGTGCGAAATCACAACGATATGGGGGAAGTTAAGCGAGGTGCAGGAAAACACCGCGAGAAAGGGAAGGCATGAGAGGAGCGGGAAAACACAGCCATAGAGGGGAAGGTATTGGAGGTGCACAAAAACACGGCAATATAGGGGAATGTATGAGAGGTGCGTGAAAACAAAGCGATATAGTAGAAGCTGTCAGAGGTGCGCGAAAACACAGCGATATATGGCAAGCTATGGGAGGTGCGTGAAAACACAGCGATATAGGGGAAGGTATGTGAGGTGTGCAAAAACACAGCAATGTAGGGGAAGCTATGGGATGTGCATGAAAACACAGCGATATTGGGGAAGATATGAAAGGTGCGCAAAAAGTTAGTGATATGGGGGAAGCTATGAGAGTTGCGTGAAAATGCAGCGATATAGGGGAAGGTATGAGATGTGTACGAAAACACTGCGATATTAGGGAAGCTATGAGAGGTGCGCAAAAACACTGCGATGTAGGGGAAGATATGCGAGGTGCGCAAAAGCACTGCGATGTAGGGGAAGGTATGCGAGGTGCGCGAAAACACGGCAATATTAGGGAAGCTATGAGAGGTGCACGAAAACATCACAATATAAGGGAAGCTATAGGAGGTGCCCGAGAACACAGCGATATAGGGGAAGCTATCAGAGGTGCGCAAAAACAGGGCAATATAGGGGAAGCTATGGAGGGGCGCAAAATCACAGTGATACAGGGGAAGCGACGAGAAGTGCGTGAAAACACAATGATATAGGGGAAGGTATGGGAGATGCACGAAAACACAGCGATATAGGCAAATCTATGAGCGGTGAGCAAAAACACAGCGATATAGGGGAAGCGATTGGAGGCGCGCCAAAACACAGTGATATAGGGGAAGCTACGAGAGGTGCGCAAAAACAATGTGATATAGTGGAAGGTATGAGAGGTGCGCGAAAACACAGCGATATATGGGAATCTCTGGGAGGTGCACAAAAACAGAGCGATATAGAGGAAATTATGAGAGGTGCATGAATACACATCAATATAGTGGAAGCTACGAGACGTGCACGAAAACAGCGATATAGTGGAAGGCATGACAGGTGCGCGAAAACAACGATATATGGGAATCTCTGGGAGGTGCACAAAAACAGAGCGATATAGGGGAATTGATGAGAGGTGCACAAGATCACAGCGACATAGGGGAAGCTATGCAAGGTGCACAAAAACACAGCGATATAGGGGAAGCTATGAGAGGTGTGCGAAAATACTGCGATATATGGGAAGCTATGGGAGGCGCACGAAAACAGAACGATATAGGGGAAGGCATGTGAGGTACCAGAGAACACAGTGATATAAGGGAAGGTATGAGAGGTGTGCGAAATCACAACGATATGGGGAAGTTAAGCGAGGTGCATGAAAACACAATGAGAAAGGGAAGGCATGAGAGCAGCGGGAAAACATAGCCATATAGGGGAAGGTATGAGAGGTGCACGAAAACACAGCAATATAGGGGAATGTATGAGAGGTGCGGGAAAACAAAGCGATACAGTAGAAGCTGTCAGAGGTGCGCGAAAACACGGCGATATATGGCAAGCTATGGGATGTGCATGAAAACACAGCGATATTGGGGAAGATATGAAAGGTGCGCAAAAAGTTAGTGATATGGGGGAAGCTATGAGAGTTGCGTGAAAATGCAGCGATATAGCGGAAGGTATGAGATGTGTGCGAAAACACTGCGATATTAGGGAAGCTATGAGAGGTGCGCAAAAACACTACGATGTAGGGGAAGATATGCGAGGTGCGCAAAAACACTGCGATGTAGGGGAAGGTATGCGAGGTGCGCGAAAACATGGCAATATTAAGGAAGCTATGAGAGGTGCACGAAAACATCACAATATAAGGGGAAGCTATAGGAGGTGCTCGAGAGCACAGCGATATAGGGGAAGCTATGAGAGGTGCGCAAGAACAGGGCAATATAGGGGAAGCTATGGGAGGGGCGCAAAATCACAGTGATACAGGGGAAGCGACGAGAGGTGCGTGAAAGCACAGTGATATAGGGGAAAATATGGGAGATGCATGAAAACACAGCGGTATAGGCAAATCTATGAGCGGTGAGCAAAAACACAGCGATATAGGGGAAGCGATCGGAGGTGCGCCATAACACAGTGATATAGGGGAAGGTATGAGAAGTGCATGAATACACGGCGATATGGGGAAGCCATGAGAGGTGCGCAAAAACACAGCAATATAGGTGAAGGTATGAGAGGTGCGCAAAAACACAGCGATATAGGGGAAGGTATGAGAGGTGCACGAAAACTCAGCGATAGAGGGGAAGGTATGGGAGGTGCGCGAAAGCAGGGCGAGATAGGGGAAGGTATGAGCGGAGCGCGAAGGCACAGCAATATAGGGGATGCTATGGGAGGTGCGCGAAAACACAGTGATATAGGGGAAGACATGAAAGGTGCATGAAAACAGGGCAGTATAGTGGAAGCTATGGGATGTGCGTGAAAACATGGTGATACAGGGAAAGGTATGAGAGGTGCCCAAAAACAGCAATATAGGGGAAGGTATGAGAGGTTTGCGAGAACATGGCTATAAACGGGAAATTATGAGAGGTGCGTGAAAACACGGCGATTACAGGGGAATGTATCGGAGGTGCGAGAAAACACAGCGATATAAGGGAAGTAATGAGAGGAGCAGAAACATAGCGATATAGGTGAAGAAATGAGAGGTGCGCGAAAACACGTGCGATGTAGGGGAAGCTATGAGAGGTGAGCAATAACACAGCGATAAAGGTGAAGCTATGGGATGTGCGTGAAAAGACAACATTATAGGGGAAGGTATGAGAGGTGCGCGAAAACACAGAGATATAGGGGAAGGTATGGGAGGTGCACGAAAGCAGGGTGATATAGGGGAAGGTATGGGAGGTGCACGAAAGCAGGGTGATATAGGGGAAGGTATGAGAGGTGCGTGAAGGCAAAGCGATATAGGGGACGGTATGAGATATGCATGAATAAACGGCAATGTTGGGGAAGCCATGAGAGGTGTGTGAAAACACAGCGATATAGGGGAAGGTATGAGAGGTGCGCGAAAACACGGCGATGCAGAGGAATGTATCAGAGGTGCGAGAAAACAGAGCGATATAGGAGAAGTAATGAGAGGAGCGAAAACATAGTGATATAGATGAAGACACGAGAGGTGCGCGACAACACGGTGATATAGGGTAAGCTATGAGAGGTGAGCAATAACACAGCGATAAAGGTGACGCTATGGGATGTGCGCGAAAAGACAGCGATATAGGGGAAGCCATGAGGGGTGTGCAAAAACACAGCGACATAGGGGAAGGTATGAGAAGTGCATGAAAACACAGCGATATCGGAGAAGGTATGGGAGGTGCGCGGAAACAAGGCGATATATGGGAAGGTATGAGATGTGCGCAAAAACACAGCAATATAGGGGAAGGTATGGGAAGTGCGCAACAAAAAGCGATATTTGTTGAAGTTAAGAGAGGTGCGTGAAAACACAGCAATATAGGGGAAGTTATGAGAGGTGAGCGAAAATACAGCTATATAGGGGAAGTTTTCAGAGATGTGCGAAAACTCGACAACATAGGGGAAGGTATGACAGGTGCACGAAAACACAGAGATATAGGGGAAGGTATGGGAGGTGCACGAAAGCAGGGTGATATAGGGGAAGGTATGGGAAGTGCACGAAAGCAGGGTGATATAGGGGAAGGTATGAGAGGTGCGCGAAGGCAAAGCAATATAGGGGACGGTATGAGATATGCATGAATAAACGGCAATATTGGGGAAGCCATGAGAGGTGTGTGAAAACACAGCGATATAGGGGAAGGTATGAGAGGTGCGCGAAAACACGGCGATACAGAGGAATGTATCAGAGGTGCGAGAAAACAGAGCGATATAGGGGAAGTAATGAGAGGAGAGAAAACATAGCGATACAGATGAAGACACGAGAGGTGCGCGACAACACGGTGATATAGGGTAAGCTATGAGAGGTGAGCAATAACACAGCGATAAAGGTGACGCTATGGGATGTGCGCGATAAGACAGCGATATAGGGGAAGCCATGAGGGGTGTGTAAAAACACAGCGACATAGGGGAAGGTATGAGAAGTGCAGGAAAACACAGCGATATCAGAGAAGGTATGGGAGGTGCTCGGAAACAAGGCGATATATGGGAAGGTATGAGATGTGCGCAAAAACACAGCAATATAGGGGAAGGTATGGGAAGTGCGCAACAAAAAGCGATATCGTTGAAGTTAAGAGAGGTGCGCGAAAACACAGCAATATAGGGGAAGTTATGAGAGGTGAGCGAAAATACAGCTATATATGGGAAGCTATGGGAGGCGCACGAAAACAGAGCGATATAGGGGAAGGCATGAGAGGTACCAGAGAACACAGCGATATAGGGGAAATGATAGGAGGTGCGCGAAAACACGGGGATGCAGGGGAAGCTATGAGAGGTGTGAAAAAACATCACAATATATGGGAAGCTATGAGAGATGCGTGAAAACACTGCGATATTTGGGAAGCGATGGAAGGTGCGTGAAAACAGGGTGATATAGGGAAAGTTATGAGTGGTGCGCTGAAACACTGCGATGTAGGGGAAGGTATAGAGGCCGGTGAAAACACAGTGATATATGGGAAGCTATGGGAGGTTCGTGAAAACTCGGCGATATAGCAGATGAATGAGAGGTGCGTGAAAACACATCGATATAGTGGAATATATAAGAGGTGTGCGAAAACACAGCGATATATCGGAAGCTATGGGAGGCGCTCGAAAACAGAGCGATATAGGGGAAGGCATGTGAGGTACCAGAGAACACAGTGATATAAGGGAAGGTATGAGAGGTGTGCGAAATCACAACGATATGGGGGAAGTTAAGCGAGGTGCATGAAAACACAATGAGAAAGGGAAGGCATGAGAGCAGCGGGAAAACATAGCCATATAGGGGAAGGTATGAGAGGTGCACGAAAACACAGCAATATAGGGGAATGTATGAGAGGTGCGGGAAAACAAAGTGATACAGTAGAAGCTGTCAGAGGTGCGCGAAAACACGGCGATATATGGCAAGCTATGGGATGTGCATGAAAACACAGCGATATTGGGGAAGATATGAAAGGTGCGCAAAAAGTTAGTGATATGGGGGAAGCTATGAGAGTTGCGTGAAAATGCAGCGATATAGCGGAAGGTATGAGATGTGTGCGAAAACACTGCGATATTAAGGAAGCTATGAGAGGTGCGCAAAAACACTACGATGTAGGGGAAGATATGCGAGGTGCGCAAAAACACTGCGATGTAGGGGAAGGTATGCGAGGTGCGCGAAAACATGGCAATATTAAGGAAGCTATGAGAGGTGCACGAAAACATCACAATATAAGGGAAGCTATAGGAGGTGCTCGAGAGCACAGCGATATAGGGGAAGCTATGAGAGGTGCGCAAGAACAGGGCAATATAGGGGAAGCTATGGGAGGGGCGCAAAATCACAGTGATACAGGGGAAGCGACGAGAGGTGCGTGAAAGCACAGTGATATAGGGGAAAATATGGGAGATGCATGAAAACACAGCGGTATAGGCAAATCTATGAGCGGTGAGCAAAAACACAGCGATATAGGGGAAGCGATCGGAGGTGCGCCATAACACAGTGATATAGGGGAAGGTATGAGAAGTGCATGAATACACGGCGATATTGGGGAAGCCATGAGAGGTGCGCAAAAACACAGCAATATAGGTGAAGGTATGAGAGGTGCGCAAAAACACAGCGATATAGGGGAAGGTATGAGAGGTGCACGAAAACTCAGCGATAGAGGGGAAGGTATGGGAGGTGCGCGAAAGCAGGGCGAGATAGGGGAAGGTATGAGCGGAGCGCGAAGGCACAGCAATATAGGGGATGCTATGGGAGGTGCGCGAAAACACAGTGATATAGGGGAAGACATGAAAGGTGCATGAAAACAGGGCAGTATAGTGGAAGCTATGGGATGTGCGTGAAAACATGGTGATACAGGGAAAGGTATGAGAGGTGCCCAAAAACAGCAATATAGGGGAAGGTATGAGAGGTTTGCGAGAACATGGCTATAAACGGGAAATTATGAGAGGTGCGTGAAAACACGGCGATACAGGGGAATGTATCGGAGGTGCGAGAAAACACAGCGATATAAGGGAAGTAATGAGAGGAGCAGAAACATAGCGATATAGGTGAAGAAATGAGAGGTGCGCGAAAACACGTGCGATGTAGGGGAAGCTATGAGAGGTGAGCAATAACACAGCGATAAAGGTGAAGCTATGGGATGTGCGTGAAAAGACAACATTATAGGGGAAGGTATGAGAGGTGCGCGAAAACACAGAGATATAGGGGAAGGTATGGGAGGTGCACGAAAGCAGGGTGATATAGGGGAAGGTATGGGAGGTGCACGAAAGCAGGGTGATATAGGGGAAGGTATGAGAGGTGCGTGAAGGCAAAGCGATATAGGGGACGGTATGAGATATGCATGAATAAACGGCAATGTTGGGGAAGCCATGAGAGGTGTGTGAAAACACAGCGATATAGGGGAAGGTATGAGAGGTGCGCGAAAACACGGCGATGCAGAGGAATGTATCAGAGGTGCGAGAAAACAGAGCGATATAGGGGAAGTAATGAGAGGAGCGAAAACATAGTGATATAGATGAAGACACGAGAGGTGCGCGACAACACGGTGATATAGGGTAAGCTATGAGAGGTGAGCAATAACACAGCGATAAAGGTGACGCTATGGGATGTGCGCGAAAAGACAGCGATATAGGGGAAGCCATGAGGGGTGTGCAAAAACACAGCGACATAGGGGAAGGTATGAGAAGTGCATGAAAACACAGCGATATCGGAGAAGGTATGGGAGGTGCGCGGAAACAAGGCGATATATGGGAAGGTATGAGATGTGCGCAAAAACACAGCAATATAGGGGAAGGTATGGGAAGTGCGCAACAAAAAGCGATATTTGTTGAAGTTAAGAGAGGTGCGTGAAAACACAGCAATATAGGGGAAGTTATGAGAGGTGAGCGAAAATACAGCTATATAGGGGAAGTTTTCAGAGATGTGCGAAAACTCGACAATATAGGGGAAGGTATGACAGGTGCACGAAAACACAGAGATATAGGGGAAGGTATGGGAGGTGCACGAAAGCAGGGTGATATAGGGGAAGGTATGGGAAGTGCACGAAAGCAGGGTGATATAGGGGAAGGTATGAGAGGTGCGCGAAGGCAAAGCAATATAGGGGACGGTATGAGATATGCATGAATAAACGGCAATATTGGGGAAGCCATGAGAGGTGTGTGAAAACACAGCGATATAGGGGAAGGTATGAGAGGTGCGCGAAAACACGGCGATACAGAGGAATGTATCAGAGGTGCGAGAAAACAGAGCGATATAGGGGAAGTAATGAGAGGAGAGAAAACATAGCGATACAGATGAAGACACGAGAGGTGCGCGACAACACGGTGATATAGGGTAAGCTATGAGAGGTGAGCAATAACACAGCGATAAAGGTGACGCTATGGGATGTGCGCGATAAGACAGCGATATAGGGGAAGCCATGAGAGGTGTGTAAAAACACAGCGACATAGGGGAAGGTATGAGAAGTGCAGGAAAACACAGCGATATCAGAGAAGGTATGGGAGGTGCTCGGAAACAAGGCGATATATGGGAAGGTATGAGATGTGTGCAAAAACACAGCAATATAGGGGAAGGTATGGGAGGCGCTCGAAAACAGAGCGATATAGGGGAAGGCATAAGAGGTACCAGAGAACACAGCGATATAGGGGAACTGAAGGGAGGTGCGTGAAAACACGGCGATATAAGACAAGGTATGAGAAGTGCGCGAAAACACAGCGATGCAGGGGAAGCTATGAGAGGTGCCAGAAAACACATCGATATAGGGGAAGCTATGAGAGGTGCCAGAAAACACATCGATATAGGGGAAGCTATGAGAGGTGCACGAAAACACATCGATATAGGGGAAGCTATGAGAGGTGTGCGAAAACACAGCGATATAGTGGAAGGTATGAGAGGTGTGCGAAAACACAGCGATATATGGGAAGCTATGGGAGGCGCACGAAAACAGAGCGATATAGGGGAAGGCATGAAAGATACCAGAGAACACAGCGATATAGGGGAATTCATGTGAGGTGCGCGAAAACAGCGCAATATAAGGGAAGCTATGAGAGGTGCGTGAAATCTCGGCGATATAGGGGAAGGTATGAGAGGTGCCTCGCCTCTAGCCTCTAGCCAGGACTCGTCTGTAGCTTCTCGCCTCTAGCCAAGCCTCGCTTCTAGTCTCTAGCCAAGCTTCCACACTAGCCTTTAGCCAATACTCGCCTCTCGCCTCTCGCCTCTCGCCTCTCGGCTCGCCAATTTAAACTTGTGCAGAGAGATATTTTTTGAAGGTTTTGAAATGATTCTTTCTTTGGCATACTCCAATGCAGGTGTCAGAGGGTTTGGTGTTGTTCCCGGATTTGGGTGTGTCTGTGGGTTTTCAATAGTGACGAATCTCAAGTTTGTTTCATTTTTAGGGATTATAGACACTTTATGTTTTTTTTTTCAGATTTGTTCGTATTGTGTTTTTAAATTGGAGGTTGCTACTCAAAATTTACATACGAACACCTTCCTGTTTGTCTTTAACGCTCACAGCCTTGTCTACTTCCTGACTTCATCTCCGGACCTCGTTCCTTGCAACACAACGACTAAATTTGCGCGCATCTCAATAATCCACATGAGCCACCAGAAGCTGTGTGCACCCCTGCATTTTATGACAAACCTCTAAAGCTACTCAATCCCCAAATCAGTGCGCACCCTCATGCTGCGTTTTTTAATGTCGAGGCAGCCATTTTCCGAACTGTTTGACACGGTTTATGCTCGAAGATAATCGCATGTGCGTTTGGATTCAATATGGGCTTGAAGTTACACCAAGATTTGCAAAGAATTTACAATGATTATTTTTCTTCCCGAGACAACCATTGGTTGTGAATATGCGTGCGCACGGAGTTTTTGGGTGAACATGATTTGGGCGTGCGCGCTTATTTAGGGCTGCGTTCTCGCACATGAGGGTGCGCATTGATTTGGGGATTGAGGAGATTTAGAGGTTTGTAATAAAATGCAGGGGTGCGCACGGATTCTGGTGGCTCACGTGGATTATTGAGATGCGCGCAGATTTAGTCGTTGTGTTGCAGGGACGAGGCTCGGAGATTAAGTTAGGAAGTAGACGAGGCTGTGAGCGTTAACGGCAAACAGGAAGGTGTTCAGGGAAGCAGAAGGAAGGCAGAACTATCCTGACACGGAGCGCAGAAAGGAAAGCGGCAGACAAAACCTCTCGGCACGGAGAAACGGAATTACACAGGTAAACCTCGGTGCTGAAGTAAAACTTAGAATACTTGACACGGAGAGACTGAGTTTCAGAGGTCACCAACGGAACTGAATTGGAAGTTGGAAAACTTACCCCGACACGGAGAGACTGAGTTTTAGACGTCACCATCGGAACTGAATTGGAAGTTGGAAAATTTACCTTGACACGGAGAGACTGAGTTCCACAGGTAAATCTTGGGACTGGAACAAACTTAAACACACAATCCGAAGCGGCCGGGAAACGAGAGGTGAAGTATGGCAAGAGGCTCGAGGCGAGAGGCGAAGCACCTCTCATACCTTCCCCCTACATCGCTGTGCTTTCGCTACTCTCATAATTTCCCCAAAATCGGTGTGTTTTCTCGCACCTCTCATACTTTCCCCTATATCGTCGTGTTTTCGCGCACCTCCCATAGCTTCCGCTACATCGCTGTGTTTTCGTGCACCTCTCATACTTTCCCCCATATCGCCGTGTTTTCGCGCACCTCTCATGTCTTCAGCTATATGGCTGTGTTTCCGCTCCTCTCATAACTTCCCCTACTCTCATAACTTCCCCTATATCGCTGTGTTTTCTTGCACCCCGATACATTCCCCTGTATTGCTGTGTTTTCACGCACCTCTCATCCCTTCCCCTATATCGCCCTGTTTTCGTGCACCTCCTTAGCTGCCCCTACATCGCTGTGTTTTCACACACCTCTCATAACTTCCCCTATATCGCCGTGATTCAGGCACCTCTTATACCTTCCCATATATCGCTGTGTTTTCGCGCACCTCTCATGGCTTCCCCGATTTCACTGTGTTTTCATGCACGTCTCATAACGTCCCCTATATCGCCGTATATTTGCTCAACTCTCATAGCTTTCTCTATATCGCCGTGTTTTCGTACATCTCTCATGTCTTTACCTATATCTCTGTTTTCGCGCCTCTCACTACTTCCCCTACATCGCTGTGTTTTCTCGCAACTCTGATACATTCCCCGGTATCGCCGGGTTTTCGCGCACCTCTCATAGCTTCCCCTACATTCCTGTGATTTCCCGCACATCTCATAACTTCCCGTACATCGCTGTCTTTTCGCGCACCTCTCATTGCTTCCCCTATATCGCCGTGTTTTTGCGCTCCTCTCATAGCGTCCCCGACATCGCTGGGTTTTCGCGCAACCCCCATATCTTCCCCTATATCGTTGTGTTTTCACGCACCTCCCTTAGATTCCCCTATATTGCGATGTTTTCATGCACCTCGGCGACATAGCGGAAGCTATGAGAGGTGTGTGAAAACACGGCGATGCAGGGGAAGCTGTGGGAGGTGCGCGAAAACACAGCGATGTAGGAGAATATATGAGAGGTGCGCGAAAACACGGTGAAATATGGGAAGTTAGGAGAGGAACGCAAAATCACAGCAATGTAGGGAAAGCTATGGGAGGTGCAGGAAAACACGGCGATATAAGGGAAGCTATGGGAGGTGCGCGAAAACAGGGCAATATAGGGGAAGGCATGAGAGGTGCGCAAAAAGAGCGTTATAGGGGAAGGTATGAGAGGTGCGTGAAAAGACAGGGATATAGGGGCAGGTATGAGAGGTGCATGAAAACACAGTGATATAGGGGAAACTATCAGAGATGCGCGAAAACACGGCAATACTGGGGAAGGTATGAGAGGTGCGCGAAAACACAGCATTATTGCGGAAACTATGGGTGGTGCACGAAAACACAGCGATGTCGGGGAAGTTATCAGAGGTGCGGGAAAAAAACAGTGATACAGGGGAAGCTATGGGAGGTGCATGAAAACATGGCAATATAGGGGAAACTATGAGAGGTGCCCGAAAACGCAGCCATATAGGGGAAGCTATGAGAGGTTTGGGAAAACACAGTGATATAGGGGAAGGTATGAGATGTGCGCAAAAACACAGCAATGTAGGGGAAGCTATGGGAGGTGCTCAAAAACACTGCAATATAGGGGAAGCTATAAGAGGTGAGAGAAAATACAGCAATTTAGGGGGAAGTATGAGAGGTGCGCGAAAACACAGCGATATTGGGGAATCTATGGGACGTGTGCGAAAACAATGCAATATAAGGGAAGCTATGAGAGGTGCGGGAAATGTCGGCGATATAAGGGAAGGTATGAGAGGTGCGCGAAAACACAGCAATATAGAGGAAGCTATGAGAGGTGTGCGAAAACACAGCGACAAAGGGGAAGCTATGAGATGTGCGCGAAAACACAGTGATATAGGAGAAGCTATGAGAGATGTGCGAAGGCACAGCGATACAGGGGAAGGTATGAGAGTGCGCGAAAACATGGCGATACAGGGCAATGTATCAGAAGTGCACCAAAACACAGCGACATAGGGTAAGGTATGAGAGAGCAAAAACACAGCGATATAGGGGAAGCTGTGGGAGGTGCACGAAAACACAGCGAGATAGCGGAATGTATTAGAGGTGCGCGAAAATGCTGCGATATAGGGGAAAGTATGAGAGGTGTGCAAAAACACGGCGATGTAGGGTGAGGCATGAGAGGAGCATGAAAACTCGGCGAAATATGGGAATGTATGAGAGTTGCACGAAAACATGGCGAAATAGGGGAAGTTATGGGGGGAGAGCGAAAACAGAGCAATATAGGGGAAGGTATGAGAGGTGTGTGAAAACACAGCGATGTAGGGGAAGTTATCAAAGGTTCAGGAACTCAGAGTGATACAGGGGAAGCTATGGGAGGTGCATGAAAACACAATGATATAGGGAAGCTATGGGAGGTGCGTGAAAGCAAGGCGCACCGATATCGCGGAAGCTATGAGTGGTTTAGGAATATTCAGTGATATAGTGGAAGCTATGGGAGGTGCGCAAAAACATCGCAATATAGGGGAAGTTATGGAAGGTGTGCAAAAACACAGAGAAGTAGGGGAAATTATCTGAGGTGCAGGAAAACACAGTGATACAGGGGAAGCTATGGGAGGTGCATGAAACACGGCGATATAGGGGAAGATATAGGAGGTGCGCAAAAACACCACAATATAGGGGAAGTTATGGGGGTGAGCGAAAACGCGGCGATATAGGGGAATGGATGAGAGGTGAGCAAAAACACAGTGATCAAGGGGGAGGTATGGGAGAGCAAAAACACAGCGATATAGGGGAAGCTGTGGGAGGTGCACGAAAACGCAGCCATATAGGGGAAGGCATGAGAGGTTTGGGAAAATACAGCGATATAGCGGAAGCTATGGAGGTGCGCGAAAACACCACAATATAGGGGAAGTTATGGGGGTGAGTGAAAACAGAGCGATATAAGGGAAGGTATGAGAGCTGTGTGAAAACAGCGATGTAGGGGAAGTTATCAGAGGTGCGGGAAAACACAGTGATACAGGGGAAACTATGGGAGGTGCATTAAAACACGGCGATATAGGGGAAACTATGAGAGGTGCCCGAAAACGCAGCCATATAGGGGAAGCTATGAGAGGTTTGGGAAAACACAGCGATATAGGGGAAGGTATGAGAGGTGCACGAAAACACGACTATATTGGGGAAGATATGAGATGTGCACGAAAACACAGCATTGTAGGGGAAGCTATGGGAGGTGCTCAAAAACACTGCAATATAGGGGAAGCTATAACAGGTGCGAGAAAATGCAGCGATTTAGGGGGAGGTATTAGAGGTGCGCGAAAACACAGCGATATCGGGGAATCTATGGGAGGTGTGTGAAAACAGTGCAATATAAGGGAAGCTATGAGAGGTGCGGGAAATGTCGGCGATATAAGGGAAGGTATGAGAGGTGCGCGAAAACACAGCGATATAGAGGAAGCTGCGGGAGGTGCACGAAAACACAGCGAGATAGCGGAATGTATTAGAGGTGCGCGAAAACGCTGCAATATAGGGGAACGTATGAGAGGTGCGCAAAAACACGGCGATGTAGGGTGAGGCATGAGAGGAGCGTGAAAACTCGGCGAAATATGGCAATGTATGAGAGTTGCACGAAAACATGGCGAAATAGGGGAAGTTATGGGGGGAGAGCAAAAACAGAGCGATACAGGGGAAGGTATGAGAGGTGTGTGAAAACACAGCGATGTAGGGGAAGTTATCAGAGGTTACGGAACTCAGAGTGATACAGGGTAAGCTATGGAAGGTGCATGAAAACACAGTGATATAGGGATGCTATGGGAGGCGTGTGAAAACAAAGGCGATATAGGGGAAACTATGGTAGGTGCTCGAAAACACTGCAATATAGGAGAAGTTATCAAGGTGCGGGAAAACAGAGTGATACAGGGGAAGCTATGGAGGTGCATGAAAACGCACCGATATAGCGGAAGCTATGAGAGGGTTGGGAAAATACAGCAATATAGCGGAAGCAATGGGAGGTGCACGAAAACACCGCGATATAGAGGAAGCTATGAGAGGTGTGCGAAAACACAGCGGCAAAGGGGAGGCTATGAAAGGTGCGTGAAAAAACAGCGATATAGGAGAAGCTATGAGAGATGTGCGAAGACACAGCGATACAGGGGAAGGTATGAGAGTGCGCGAAAACATGGCGATACAGGGCAATGTATCAGAAGTGCACCAAAACACAGCGACATAGGGTAAGGTATGAGAGAGCAAAAACACAGCGATATAGGGGAAGCTGTGGGAGGTGCACGAAAACACAGCGAGATAGCGGAATGTATTAGAGGTGCGCGAAAATGCTGCGATATAGGGGAAAGTATGAGAGGTGTGCAAAAACACGGCGATGTAGGGTGAGGCATGAGAGGAGCATGAAAACTCGGCGAAATATGGGAATGTATGAGAGTTGCACGAAAACATGGCGAAATAGGGGAAGTTATGGGGGGAGAGCGAAAACAGAGCAATATAGGGGAAGGTATGAGAGGTGTGTGAAAACACAGCGATGTAGGGGAAGTTATCAAAGGTTCAGGAACTCAGAGTGATACAGGGGAAGCTATGGGAGGTGCATGAAAACACAATGATATAGGGAAGCTATGGGAGGTGCGTGAAAGCAAGGCGCACCGATATCGCGGAAGCTATGAGTGGTTTAGGAATATTCAGTGATATAGTGGAAGCTATGGGAGGTGCGCAAAAACATCGCAATATAGGGGAAGTTATGGAAGGTGTGCAAAAACACAGCGAAGTAGGGGAAATTATCTGAGGTGCAGGAAAACACAGTGATACAGGGGAAGCTATGGGAGGTGCATGAAACACGGCGATATAGGGGAAGATATAGGAGGTGCGCAAAAACACCACAATATAGGGGAAGTTATGGGGGTGAGCGAAAACGCGGCGATATAGGGGAATGGATGAGAGGTGAGCAAAAACACAGTGATCAAGGGGGAGGTATGGGAGAGCAAAAACACAGCGATATAGGGGAAGCTGTGGGAGGTGCACGAAAACGCAGCCATATAGGGGAAGGCATGAGAGGTTTGGGAAAATACAGCGATATAGCGGAAGCTATGGAGGTGCGCGAAAACACCACAATATAGGGGAAGTTATGGGGGTGAGTGAAAACAGAGCGATATAAGGGAAGGTATGAGAGCTGTGTGAAAACAGCGATGTAGGGGAAGTTATCAGAGGTGCGGGAAAACACAGTGATACAGGGGAAACTATGGGAGGTGCATTAAAACACGGCGATATAGGGGAAACTATGAGAGGTGCCCGAAAACGCAGCCATATAGGGGAAGCTATGAGAGGTTTGGGAAAACACAGCGATATAGGGGAAGGTATGAGAGGTGCACGAAAACACGACTATATTGGGGAAGATATGAGATGTGCACGAAAACACAGCATTGTAGGGGAAGCTATGGGAGGTGCTCAAAAACACTGCAATATAGGGGAAGCTATAACAGGTGCGAGAAAATGCAGCGATTTAGGGGGAGGTATGAGAGGTGCGCGAAAACACAGCGATATCGGGGAATCTATGGGAGGTGTGTGAAAACAGTGCAATATAAGGGAAGCTATGAGAGGTGCGGGAAATGTCGGCGATATAAGGGAAGGTATGAGAGGTGCGCGAAAACACAGCGATATAGAGGAAGCTGCGGGAGGTGCACGAAAACACAGCGAGATAGCGGAATGTATTAGAGGTGCGCGAAAACGCTGCAATATAGGGGAACGTATGAGAGGTGCGCAAAAACACGGCGATGTAGGGTGAGGCATGAGAGGAGCGTGAAAACTCGGCGAAATATGGCAATGTATGAGAGTTGCACGAAAACATGGCGAAATAGGGGAAGTTATGGGGGGAGAGCAAAAACAGAGCGATATAGGGGAAGGTATGAGAGGTGTGTGAAAACACAGCGATGTAGGGGAAGTTATCAGAGGTTACGGAACTCAGAGTGATACAGGGTAAGCTATGGAAGGTGCATGAAAACACAGTGATATAGGGATGCTATGGGAGGCGTGTGAAAACAAAGGCGATATAGGGGAAACTATGGTAGGTGCTCGAAAACACTGCAATATAGGAGAAGTTATCAAGGTGCGGGAAAACAGAGTGATACAGGGGAAGCTATGGAGGTGCATGAAAACGCACCGATATAGCGGAAGCTATGAGAGGGTTGGGAAAATACAGCAATATAGCGGAAGCAATGGGAGGTGCACGAAAACACCGCGATATAGAGGAAGCTATGAGAGGTGTGCGAAAACACAGCGGCAAAGGGGAGGCTATGAAAGGTGCGTGAAAAAACAGCGATATAGGAGAAGCTATGAGAGATGTGCGAAGACACAGCGATACAGGGGAAAGTATGAGAGTGCGCGAAAACATGGCGATATAGGAAAATGTATCAGAGGTGCGCTAAAACACAGCGACATAGGGTAAGGTATGAGAGAGCAAAAACACAGCGATATAGGGTTAGCTGCGGGAGGTGCACGAAAACACAGCGAGATAGCGGAATGTATTAGAGGTGCGCGAAAACGCTGCGATACAGGGGAAAGTATGAGAGGTGTGCAAAAACACGGCGATGTAGGGTGAGGCATGAGAGGTGTGCGAAAACACGGCAAAAGATGGGAATGTATGAGAGTGGCATGAAAACACGGCGAAATAGGGGAAGTTATGGGGGGAGAGCGAAAACAGAGCGATATACGGGAAGTTATCAGAGGTTCGGAAGCACAGAGTGATACAGGAGAAGCTATGGGAGGTGCATGAAAACACAATGATATAGGGATGCCATGGGAGGTGCGTGAAAACAAGGCGATATAGGGGAAACTATGATATGTGCTCGAAAATACTGCAATATAGGGGAAGTTATAACAGGTGCGCGAAAACACAGCGATTGCAGGGAATCTATGGGAGGTGTATGAAAACAGTGCAATATAAGGGAAGCTATGAGAGGTGCGGGAAATGTCGGCGATATAAAGGAAGGTATGAGAGGTGCGCGAAAACACAGTGATATAGAGGAAGCTGCGGCAGGTGCACTAAAACACAGCGAGATAGCGGAATGTATTAGAGGTGCGCGAAAACGCTGCAATATAGGGGAATGTATGAGAGGTGTGCAAAAACACGGGGATGTAGGGTGAGGCATGAGAGGTGTGCGAAAACACGGCAAAGTATGGGAATGTATGAGAGTGGCACGAAAACACGGCGAAATAGGGGAAGTTATGGGGGGAGAGCGAAAACAGAGTGATATACAGGAAGTTATCAGAGGTTTGGGAAGACAGAGTGATACAGGGGAAGCTATGGGAGGTGCATGAAAACACAATGATATAGGGATGCTATGGGAGGTGCGTGAAAACAAGGCGATATAGGGGAAACTATGAGATGTGCTCGAAAACACTGCAATATAGGGGAAGTTATCGAGGTGTGGGAAAATAGAGTGATACAGGGGAAGCTATGGGAGGTGCATGAAAACACAGTGATATAGGGATGCTATGGGATGTGCGTGAAAACAAGGCGATATAAGGGAAACTATGAGAGGTGCTCGAAAACAATGCAATATAGGAGAAGTTATCAAGGTGCGGGAAAACAGAGTGATACAGGGGAAGCTATGGGAGGTGCACGAAAACGCACCGATATAGCGGAAGCTATGAGAGGTTTGGGAAAATACAGCAATATAGCGGAAGCTATGGAGGTGCACGAAAACACCGCGATATAGGGGAAGTTATGGGAGGTGTGCGAAAACACAGCGATATATGGGAATGCATGAGAATTGCGCAAAAACACAGCGATGTAGGGGAAGTTATCAGAGGTGCAGGAAAACACAGTGATACAGGGGAAGCTCTGGAAGGTGCATGAAAACATGGCAATACAGGGGAAACTATGAGAGGTGCCCGAAAATGCAACCATATAGGGGAAGCTCTGAGAGGTTTGGGAAAACACAGCGATATAGGGGAAGGTATGAGAGGTGCACGAAAACACGACGATATTGGGGAAGATATGAGATGTGCGCGAAAACACAGCAATGTAGGTGAAGCTATGGGAGGTGCTCAAAAACACTGCAATATAGGGGAAGCTATAACAGGTGCGAGAAAATGCAGCGATTTAGGGGGAGGTATGAGAGGTGCGCGAAAACACAGCGATATCGGGGAATCTATGGGAGGTGTGTGAAAACAGTACAATATAAGGGAAGCTATGAGAGGTGCGGGAAATGTCGGCGATATAAGGGAAGGTATGAGAGGTGCGCGAAAACACAGCGATATAGAGGATGCTATGAGAGGTGTGCGAAAACACAGCGACAAAGGGGAAGCTATGAGAGGTGTGTGAAAACACTGCGATATAGGAGAAGCTATGAGAGATGTGCGAAGACACAGCGATACAGGGGAAAGTATGAGAGTGCGTGAAAACACGTCGATACAGGGCAATGTATCAGAGGTGCGCGAAAACACAGCGATATAGGGGAAGGTATGTGAGGTGTGCAAAAACACAGCAATGTAGGGGAAGCTATGGGATGTGCATGAAAACACAGCGATATTGGGGAAGATATGAAAAGTGCGCAAAAAGTTAGTGATATGGGGGAAGCTATGAGAGTTGCGTGAAAATGCAGCGATATAGGGGAAGGTATGAGATGTGTGCGAAAACACTGCGATATTAGGGAAGCTATGAGATGTGCGCAAAAACACTGCGACGTAGGGGAAGGTATGCGAGGTGCGCAAAAACACTGCGATGTAGGGGAAGGTATGCGAGGTGCGCGAAAACACGGCGATATTAGGAAAGCTATGAGAGGTGCACGAAAACATCACAATATAAGGGAAGCTATAGGAGGTGCCCGAGAACACAGCAATATAGGGGAAGCTATGAGAGGTGCGTGAAAACAGGGCAATATAGGGGAAGCTATGAGAGGGGCGCAAAATCACAGTGATACAGGGGAAGCGACGAGAGGTGCGTGAAAACACAGTGATATAGGGGAAGATATGGGAGATGCATGAAAACACAGCGGTATAGGCAAATCTATGAGCGGTGAGCAAAAACACAGCGATATAGGGGAAGCGATCGGAGGTGCGCCATAACACAGCGATATAGGGGAAGGTATGGGAGGTGCGTGAAAACAGGGCGATATAGGGGAAGGTATGAGAAGTGCGCGAATGCACAGCGATATAGGTGGAGACATGAGAGGTGCGCAAAAACAGGGCAATATAGTGGAAGCTATTGGATGTGCGCGAAAACAGGGTGATATAGGGAAAGATATGAGAGGTGCCCGAAAACACAGCGATATAGGGGACGCTATGGGATGTGCGCGAAAACACAATGATATAGGGGAAGGTATGAGAGGTGTGCGAGCACACGGCGATACAGGGGAATGTATCAGAGGTGCGAGAAAACAGAGCGATATAAGGGAAATAATGAGAGGAGCGAAAACATAGCGATATAGCGAAAGGTATGAGAGGTGCCCGAAAACACAGCGATATAGGGGATGCTATGGGACGTGCGCGAAAACACAGTGATATAGGGGAAGGTATGAGAGGTGTGCGAGAACACAGCGATATAGGGGAAGCTATGAAAGGTGCGTGAAAACACAGCGATATAGCAGAAGCTATGAGAGATGTGCGAAGACACAGCGATACAGGGGAAAGTATGAGAGGTGTGCAAAAACACGGTGATGTAGGGTGAGGCATGAGAGGTGTGCGAAAACACGGCGAAGTATGGGAATGTATGAGATTGGCACGAAAACACGGCGAAATAGGGGAAGTTATGGGGGGCAGAGCAAAAACAGAGCGATATACGGGAAGTTATCAGAGGTTCGGGAACACAGAGTGATACAGGGGAAGGTATGGGAGGTGCATGAAAACACAGTGATATAGGGATGCTATGGGAGGCGCGTGAAAACAAAGGCGATATAGGGGAAACTATGGGAGGTGCTCGAAAACACTGCAATATAGGAGAAGTTATTAAGGTGCGGGAAAACAGAGTGATACAGGGGAAGTTATGGGAGGTGCACGAAAATGCACCGATATAATGGGAGCTATGAGAGGGTTGGGAAAATACAGCAATATAGTGGAAGTTATGGGAGGTGCACGAAAACGGAGGTAAATACAGCAATATAGCGGAAGTTATAGCGGAGGTGCACGAAAATACCGCAATATAGGGGAAGTTATGGGAGGTGTGCGAAAACACAGCGGCAAAGGGGAAGCTATGAAAGGTGCATGAAAAAACAGCGATATAGGAGAAGCTATGAGAGATGTGCGAAGACACAGCGATACAGGGGAAAGTATGAGAGTGCGCGAAAACATGGCGATACAAGGCAATGTATCAGAGGTGCGCTAAAACACAGCGACATAGGGTAAGGTATGAGAGAGCAAAAACACAGCGATATAGGGTTAGCTGCGGGAGGTGCACGAAAACACAGCGAGATAGCAGAATGTATTAGAGGTGCACGAAAACGCTGTGATACAGGGGAAGGTATGAGAGGTGTGCAAAAACACGGCGATGTAGGGTGAGGCATGAGAGGTGTGCGAAAACACGGCGAAGTATGGGAATGTATGAGAGTGGCACGAAAACACGGCGAAATAGGGGAAGTTATGGGGGGAGAGCAAAAACAGAGCGATATACGGGAAGTTATCAGAGGTTCGGGAACACAGAGTGATACAGGGGAAGCTATGGGAGGTGCATGAAAACACAATGATATAGGGATGCTATGGGAGGCGCGTGAAAACAAGGCGATATAGGGGAAACTATGATATGTGCTCGAAAATACTGCAATATAGGGGAAGTTTATAAGCAGGTGCGCGAAAAACACAGCGATTGCAGGGAATCTATGGGAGGTGTATGAAAACAGTGCAATATAAGGGAAGCTATGAGAGGTGCGGGAAATGTCGGCGATATAAAGGAAGGTATGAGAGGAGGTGCGCGAAAACACAGTGATATAGAGGAAGCTGCGGCAGGGTGCACTAAAACACAGCGAGGATAGCGGAATGGTATTAGAGGTGCGCGAAAACGCTGCAATATAGGGGAATGTATGAGAGGTGTGCAAAAACGGAAGAAGGGAGCAACCGGGATGTAGGTGAGGCATGAGAGGTTGTGCGAAAACACGGCAAAGTATGGGAATGTATGAGAGTGGCACGAAAACACGGCGAAATAGGGGAAGTTATGGGGGGGAGAGCGAAAACAGAGTGATATACAGGAAGTTATCAGAGGTTTGGGAAGACAGAGTGATACAGGGGAAGCTATGGGAGGTGCATGAAAACACAATGATATAGGGATGCTATGGGAGGTGCGTGAAAACAAGGCGATATAGGGGAAACTATGAGATGTGCTCGAAAACACTGCAATATAGGGGAAGTTATCAAGGTGCGGGAAAACAGAGTGATACAGGGGAAGCTATGGGAGGTGCATGAAAACACAGTGATATAGGGGATGCTATGGGATGTGCGTGGAAAACAAGGCGATATAAGGGAAACTATGAGAGGTGCTCGAAAACAATGCAATATAGGAGAAGTTATCAAGGTGCGGGGAAAACAGAGTGATACAGGGGAAGCTATGGGAGGTGCACGAAAAACGCACCGATATAGCGGAAGCTATGAGAGGTTTGGGAAAATACAGCAATATAGCGGAAGCTATGGAGGTGCACGAAAACACCGCGATATAGGGGAAGTTATGGGAGGTGTGCGAAAACACAGCGATATATGGGAATGCATGAGAATTGCGCAAAAAACACAGCGATGTAGGGGAAGTTATCAGAGGTGCAGGAAAACACAGTGATACAGGGGGAAGCTCTGGAAGGTGCATGAAAACATGGCAATACAGGGGAAACTATGAGAGGTGCCCGAAAATGCAACCATATAGGGGAAGCTCTGAGAGGTTTGGGAAAACACAGCGATATAGGGGAAGGTATGAGAGGTGCACGAAAACACGACGATATTGGGGAAGATATGAGATGTGCGCGAAAACACAGCAATGTAGGTGAAGCTATGGGAGGTGCTCAAAAACACTGCAATATAGGGGAAGCTATAACAGGTGCGAGAAAATATGCAGCGATTTAGGGGGAGGTATGAGAGGTGCGCGAAAACACAGCGATATCGGGGAATCTATGGGAGGTGTGTGAAAACAGTACAATATAAGGGAAGCTATGAGAGGTGCGGGAAATGTCGGCGATATAAGGGAAGGTATGAGAGGTGCGCGAAAACACAGCGATATAGAGGATGCTATGAGAGGTGTGCGAAAACACAGCGACAAAGGGGAAGCTATGAGAGGTGTGTGAAAACACTGCGATATAGGAGAAGCTATGAGAGATGTGCGAAGACACAGCGATACAGGGGAAAGTATGAGAGTGCGTGAAAACACGTCGATACAGGGCAATGTATCAGAGGTGCGCTATAACACAGCGACATAGGGTAAGGTATGAGAGAGCAAAAACACAGCGATATAGGGTTAGCTGCGGGAGGTGCACGAAAACACAGCGAGATAGCGGAATGTATTAGAGGTGCGCGAAAACGCTGCGATACAGGGGAAAGTATGAGAGGTGTGCAAAAACACGGTGATGTAGGGTGAGGCATGAGAGGTGTGCGAAAACACGGCAAAGTATGGGAATGTATGAGAGTGGCACGAAAACACAGAGTGATACAGGGAAGCTATAGGAGGTGCATGAAAACACAATGATATAGGGATGCTATGGGAGGTGCGTGAAAACAAGGCGATATAGGGGAAACTATGAGATGTGCTCGAAAACACTGCAATATAGGGGAAGTTATCGAGGTGTGGGAAAATAGAGTGATACAGGGGAAGCTATGGGAGGTGCATGAAAACACAGTGATATAGGGATGCTATGGGAGGTGCATGAAAAGACGGCGATATAGGGGAAACTATGAGAGGTGCCCGAAAGCGCAGCCATATAGGGGAAGCTCTGAGAGGTTTGGGAAAACACAGCGATATAGGGGAAGTTATGAGAGGTGCACGAAAACACGACGATATTGGGGAAGACATGAGATGTGCGCGAAAACACAGCAATGTAGGGGAAGCTATGGGAGGTGCTCAAAAACACTGCAATATAGGGGAAGCTATAACAGGTGCGAGAAAATGCAGCGATTTAGGGGGAGGTATGAGAGGTGCGCGAAAACACAGCGATATCGGGGAATCTATGGGAGGTGTGTGAAAACAGTACAATATAAGGGAAGCTATGAGAGGTGCGGGAAATGTCGGCGATATAAGGGAAGGTATGAGAGGTGCGCGAAAACACAGCGATATAGAGGAAGCTATGAGAGGTGTGCGAAAACACAGCGACAAAGGGGAAGCTATGAGAGGTGCGTGAAAACACTGCGATATAGGAGAAGCTATGAGAGATGTGCGAAGACACCGCGATACAGGGGAAAGTATGAGAGTGCGTGAAAACACGTCGATACAGGGCAATATATCAGAGGTGCGCTATAACACAGCGACATAGGGTAAGGTATGAGAGAGCAAAATCACAGCGATATAGGGGAAGCTGCGGGAGGTGCACGAAAACACAGCGAGATAGCGGAATGTATTAGAGGTGCGCGAAAACGCTGCGATATAGGGTGAGGCATGACAGCTGCGTGAAAACACGGCGAAGTATGGGAATGTACGAGAGTGGCACGAAAACACTGCGAAATTGGGGAAGTTATGGGGGGAGAGCAAAAACAGAGTGATATAGGGGAAGGTATGAGAGGTGTGCGAAAACACAGTGATGTAGGGGAAGTTTTCAGAGGTTTGGGAACACAGAGTGATACAGGGGAAGCTATGGAAGGTGCATGAAAACACAGTGATTTCGGGATGCTATGGGAGGCGCGTGAAAACAAAGGCGATATAGCGGAAACTATGGGAGGTGCTCGAAAACACTGCAATATAGGAGAAGTTATCAAGGTGCGGGAAAACAGAGTGATACAGGGGAAGCTATGGGAGGTGCACGAAAACGCACCGATATAGCGGAAGCTATGAGAGGGTTGGGAAAACACAGCAATATAGAGGAAGCTATGAGAGGTGTGCGAAAACACAGCGACAACGGGGAAGCTATGAAAGGTGCGTGAAAACACAGCGATATAGGAGAAGCTATGAGAGATGTGCGAAGACACAGCGATACAGGGGAAAGTATGAGAGGTGTGCAAAAACACGGTGATGTAGGGTGAGGCATGAGAGGTGTGCAAAAACACGGTGAAGTATGGGATTGTATGAGAGTGGCACGAAAACACTGCGAAATAGGGGAAGTTATGGGGGAGAGCGAAAACAGAGCGATATACGGGAAGTTATCAGAGGTTCGGGAACACACAGTGATACAGGGGAAGCTATGGGAGGTGAATGAAAACACAATGATATGGGGATGCTATGGGAGGTGCGTGAAAACAAGGCGATATAGGGGAAACTATGAGATGTGCTCGAAAGCACTGCAATATAGGGGAAGTTATCAAGGTGCGGGAAGACAGAGTGATACAGGGGAAGCTATGGGAGGTGCATGAAAATGCACCGATATAGCGGGAGCTATGAGAGTATGAGAGGTGCACAAAGCACAGCGATATAGGGGAATGGATGAGAGGTGCGTGAAAACAAAACAATATAGTAGAAGCTGTCAGAGGTGCGCGAAAACACAGCGATATATGGCAAGCTATGGGAGGTGCGTGAAAACACAGCGATATAGGGGAAGGTATGTGAGGTGTGCAAAAACACAGCGATATAGGGGAAGGTATGTGAGGTGTGCAAAAACACAGCAATGTAGGGGAAGCTATGGGATGTGCATGAAAACACAGCGATATTGGGGAAGATATGAAAGGTGCGCAAAAAGTTAGTGATATGGGGGAAGCTATGAGAGTTGCGTGAAAATGCAACGATATAGGGGAAGGTATGCGAGGTGCGCAAAAACACTGCGATGTAGGGGAAGGTATGCGAGATGCGCGAAAACACGGTGATATTAGGAAAGCTATGAGAGGTGCACGAAAACATCACAATATAAGGGAAGCTATAGGAGGTGCCCGAGAACACAGCGATATAGGGGAAGCTATGAGAGGTGCGTGAAAACAGGGCAATATAGGGGAAGCTATGGGAGGGGCGCAAAATCACAGTGATACAGGGGAAGCGACGAGAGGTGCGTGAAAACACAGTGATATAGGGGAAGATATGGGAGATGCATGAAAACACAGCGGTATAGGCAAATCTATGAGCGGTGAGCAAAAACACAGCGATATAGGGGAAGCGATCGGAGGTGCACCATAACACAGCGATATAGGGGAAGGTATGGGAGGTGCGTGAAAACAGGGCGATATAGGGGAAGGTATGAGAAGTGCGCGAATGCACAGCGATATAGGGGGAGACATGAGAGGTGCGCGAAAACTGGGCGATATAGTGGAAGCTATTGGATGTGCGCGAAAACAGGGTGATATAGGGAAAGATATGAGAGGTGCCTGAAAACACAGCAATATAGGGGACGCTCTGGGATGTGCGCGAAACCACAATGATATAGGGGAAGGTATGAGAGGTTGCGAGAACACGGCGATACAGGGAAATTATGAGAGGTGCGCGAAAACACGGCGATACAGGGGAATGTATCAGAGGTGCAAGAAAACAGAGCGATATAAGGGAAGTAATGAGAGGAGCGAAAATATAGCGATATAGCGAAAGGTATGAGAGGTGCCCGAAAACACAGCGATATAGGGGATGCTATGGGACATGCAGGAAAACACAGTGATATAGGGGAAGGTATGAGAGGTGTGTGAGAACACGGCGACAAAGGGGAAGCTATGAAAGGTGCGTGAAAACACAGCGATATAGGAGAAGCTATGAGAGATGTGCGAAGACACAGCGATACAGGGGAAAGTATGAGAGGTGTGCAAAAACACGGGGATGTAGGGTGAGGCATGAGAGGTGTGCGAAAACATGGCGAAGTATGGGAATGTATGAGATTGGCACGAAAACACGGCGAAATAGGGGAAGTTATGGGGGAAGAGCAAAAACAGAGCGATATACGGGAAGTTATCAGAGGTTCGGGAACACAGAGTGATACAGGGGAAGCTATGGGAGGTGCATGAAAACACAATGATATAGGGATGCTATGGGAGGTGCGTGAAAACAAGGCGATATAGGGGAAACTATGAGATGTGCTCGAAAACACTGCAATATAGGGGAAGTTATTGAGGTGTGGGAAAATAGAGTGATACAGGGGAAGCTATGGGAGGTGCATGAAAACACAGTGATATAGGGATGCTATGGGAGGCGCGTGAAAACAAAGGCGATATAGGGGAAACTATGGGAGGTGCTCGAAAACAATGCAATATAGGAGAAGTTATCAAGGTGCGGGAAAACAGAGTGATACAGGGGAAGCTATGGGAGGTGCACGAAAACGCACCGATTATAACGGGAGATATGAGAGGGTTGGGAAAATACAGCAATATAGCGGAAGCTATGGGAGGTGCACGAAAACACCGCGATATAGGGGAAGTTATGGGAGGTGCGCGAAAACACAGCGATATATGGGAATGGATGAGAGATGCGCAAAAACACAGCGATGTAGGGGAAGTTATCAGAGGTGCAGGAAACACAGTGATACAGGGGAAGCTATGGGAGGTGCATGAAAACACGGCGATATAGGGGAAACTATGAGAGGTGCCCGAAAATGCAACTATATAGGGGAAGCTATGAGAGGTTTGGGAAAACACAGCGATATAGGGGAAGGTATGAGATTTGCAAGAAAACACGACGATATTGGGGAAGATATGAGATCTGCGCGAAAACACAGCGATGTAGGGGAAGCTATGGGAGGTGCTCAAAAACACTGCAATATAGGGGAAGCTATAAGAGGTGCGTGAAAAAAAAAGAGATTTAGGGGAAGGTATGAGAGGTGCGTGAAAACACAGCGATATTGGGAATCTGGGAGGTGCGCGAAAACATTGCAATATAAGGGAAGCTATGAGAGGTGCGCAAAATGTCGGCGATATAAGGGAAGGTATGAGAGGTGCACGAAAACACAGCAATATTGAGGAAGCTATGAGAGGTGTGCGAAAACACAGCGATATAGAGAAGCTATGAGAGGTGCGCGTAAACACAGCGATATAGGGGAAGCTATGAGAGGTGTGCGAAGACGCAGTGTTACAGGGGAAGGTATGAGAGTGCGCGAAAACACGGCGATATAGGGCAATGTATCAGAAGTGCGCTAAAACACAGCGACATAGGGGAAGGTATGAGAGAGCAAAAACAGCGATATAGTGGAAGATGCGGGAGGCGCACGAAAGCACAGCGAGATAACGGAATGTTTTAGAGGTGCGCGAAAACCCCGCGATATAGGGGAAAGTATGAGAGGTGCGGGAAAACAGAGTGATACAGGGGAAACTATGGATGTGCATGAAAACATAGCGATATAGCGGAAGCTATGAGAGGTTTGGAAAATACAGCGATATAGCGGAAGCTATGGGAGGTCCGCAAAAACACCGCGATATAAGGGAAGTTATGGGAGGTGCGCCAAAGCACAGCGATATAGGGGAATGGATGAGAGGTGTGCAAAAACACAGTGATTAAGGGGAAGGTATGGGAGGTGCGTGAAAACACAGCGATATTGGGGAAGGTATGAGAGGAGCGCGAAAACACAGCGATATAGTGGAAGGTATGAGAGGTGTGCGAAATCACAACGATATGGGGAAGTTAAGCGAGGTGCATGAAAACAGCGCGAGAAAGGGAAGGCATGAGAGGAGCGGGAAAACACAGCCATAGAGGGGAAGGTATTGGAGGTGCACGAAAACACGGCAATATAGGGGAATGTATGAGAGGTGCGTGAAAACAAAGCGATATAGTAGAAGCTGTCAGAGGTGCGCGAAAACACGGCGATATATGGCAAGCTATGGGAGGTGCGTGAAAACACAACGATATAGGGGAAGGTATGTGAGGTGTGCAAAAACACAGCAATGTAGGGGAAGCTATGGGATGTGCATGAAAACACAGCGATATTGGGGAAGATATGAAAGGTGCGCATAAAGTTAGTGATATGGGGGAAGCTATGAGAGTTGCGTGAAAATGCAGCGATATAGGGGAAGGTATGAGATGTGTACGAAAACACTGCGATATTAGGGAAGCTATGAGAGGTGCGCAAAAACACTACGATGTAGGGGAAGATATGCGAGGTGCGCAAAAACACTGCGATGTAGGGGAAGGTATGCGAGGTGCGCGAAAACACGGTGATATTAGGAAAGCTATGAGAGGTGCACGAAAACATCACTATATAAGGGAAGCTATAGGAGGTGCCCGAAAACACAGCGATATAGGGGAAGCTATGAGAGGTGCGTGAAAACAGGGCAAGATAGGGGAAGCTATGGGAGGGGCGCAAAATCACAGTGATACAGGGGAAGCGACGAGAGGTGCGTGAAAACACAGTGATATAGGGGAAGATATGGGAGATGCATGAAAACACAGTGGTATAGGCAAATCTATGAGCGGTGAGCAAAAACACAGCGATATAGGGGAAGCGATCGGAGTGCGCCATAACACAGCGATATAGGGGAAGGTATGGGAGGTGCGTGAAAACAGGGCGATATAGGGGAAGGTATGAGAAGTGCGCGAATGCACAGCGATATAGGGGGAGACATGAGAGGTGCGCGAAAACAGGGCAATATAGTGGAAGCAATTGGATGTGCGCGAAAACAGGGTGATATAGGGAAAGATATGAGAGGTGCCCGAAAACACAGCGATATAGGGGACGCTATGGGATGTGCGCGAAAACACAATGATATAGGGGAAGGTATGAGAGGTGTGCGAGAACACGCGATACAGGGAAATTATGAGAGGTGCGCGAAAACACAGCGATACAGCGGAATGTATCAGAGGTGCGAGAAACAGAGCGATATAATGGAAGTAATCAAAGGAGCGAAAACATAGCGATATAGCGAAAGGTATGAGAGGTGCCCGAAAACACAGCGATATAGGGGATGCTATGGGACGTGCGCGAAAACACAGTGATATAGGGGAAGGTATGAGAGGTGTACGAGAATATGGCGATATAGGGGAAACTATGAGAGGTGCCCGAAAACACGGCGATGTAGGCGAAGCTATTGGAGGTGCGCGAAAACACAGCGATATAGGGGAAGGTGTGAGAGGTGTGCAGAAACACAGCGATATAGTGGAAGGTATGAGAGGTGCGCAAAAACACAGCGATATAGGAGAAGTTATGAGAGGTGCGTGAAAACACAGCGATATAGGGGAAGGTATGAGAGGTGCACGATAACACAGCGATATCGGGGAAGGTATGGGAGGTCCTCGATAAACACAGCGATATAGGGGCACTGTGGGACGTGCACGAAAACACAGTGATATAGGGGCAGGTATGAGACGTGAACGAGAACACAGCGATATAGGGGAAGTAATTGGAGAAGTGAAAACATAGCGATATAGATGAAGACATGAGAGGTGAGCGAAAAGACAGCGATATAGCGGAAGGTATGAGAGGTGCACGAAAACACAGCGATATCGGTGAAGGTATGGGAGGTGCGCAAAAACAGGGCGAATAGGGAAAGGTATGAGAGGTGCCTGAAAACACAGCGATATAGGGACGCTATGGAATGTGCGCGAAAGCACAGTGATATAGGGGAAGGTATGAGAGGTGTGCGAGAACACGGCGATACAGGAGAATGTATCAGAGGTGCGAGAAAACACAGCAATATAAGGGAAGTAATGAGAGGAGCGAAAACATAGCGATCTAGGTGAAGACATGAGAGGTGCGCGAAAACACGGCGATATAGGGGAAGCTATGAGAGGTGAGCAATAAAACAGCGATAAAGGTGAAGCTATGGGATGTGCGCGAAAAGACAGCAATATAGGGGAAGGTATGAAATGTGCATGAATAAACAGTTATACTGGGGAATCCATGAGAGGGTGTGCGATAACACAGCGATATAGGGGAAGGTATGGGAAGTCCGCGAAAACACAGCGATATAGGGGAAGTTATGAGAGGTGCGTGAAAACACAATGATATAGGGGAGGGTATGGGAGGTGCACGAAAATACAGCGATATCGGGGAAGGTATGGGAGGTCTGCGAAAACACAGCGATATAGGGGGCTCTGTCGGACGTGCACTAAAACACAGTGATATAGGGGCAGGTATGAGACGTGAGCGAGATCATAGCGATATAGGGAAGTAATTGGAGGATCGAAAACATAGCGATATAGATGGAGACATGAGAGGTGCGTGAAAACACGGCGATATTGGGGAGGCTATGAGAAGTGAGCAATAACACAGCGATAAAGGTGAAGCTATGGGATGTGCGCGAAAAGACAGCGATATAGGGGAAGGTATGAAATGTGCATGAATACACGACGATATCGGGGAAGCCATGAGAGGTGCGTGAAAACACAGCGATATAGGAGAAGTTATGAGATGTGCACGAAAACACAGCGATATAGGGGAAGGAATGGGAGGTGCACAAAAACAGTGCGATATAGGGAAAGGTATTAGAGGTGCCCGAGAACACAGCGATATAGGGGACGCTATGGAATGTGCGCGAAACCACAGTGATATAGGGGAAGGTATGAGACGTGAGCGAGAACACAGCGATATAAGGGAAGTAATGAGAGGAGCGAAAACATTGCCATATAGGTGAAGACATGAGAGGTGCGCGAAAACACGGCGATATAGGGGAAACTATGAGAGGTAAGCAATAAAACAGCGATAAAGGTGAATCTATGGGATGTGCGCGAATAGACAGCGATATAGAGGAAAGTATGAGAGGTGCGCGAAAACACAGCATTATAGGGGAAGGTGCGAGAGGTGTGCAGAAACACAGCGATATAGTGCAAGGTATGAGAGGTGCGCGAAAACAGGGCTGCGCGAAAACAGGGCGATATAAGGGAAGGTATGAGAGGTGCGAGAAGGCACAGTGATATAGGGAAAGGTATGAGAGGTGTACGAAAAGACTGCGATATCGGCGAAGTTATGGGAGGTGCGTGAATACAGGGCCTTATAGGGGAAGTTATGAGAGGTGCGTGAAGGCACAGTGATATAGGGGATGCTATGGGAGGTGCGTGAAAACAGGGCAATATAGTGAAAGCTATGGGATGTGTGCGAAAACATGGCGATATAGGGAAAGGTATGAGAGGTGCCCGAAAACACAGCGATATAGGGGACGCTATGGGATGTGCGCGAAAACACAATGATATAGGGGAAGGTATGAGAGGTGTGCGAGAACAGGCGATACAGGGAAATTATGAGAGGTGCGCGAAAACACAGCGATACAGCGGAATGTATCAGAGGTGCGAGAAAAACAGAGCGATATAATGGAAGTAATCAAAGGAGCGAAAACATAGCGATATAGCGAAAGGTATGAGAGGTGCCCGAAAACACAGCGATATAGGGGATGCTATGGGACGTGCGCGAAAACACAGTGATATAGGGGAAGGTATGAGAGGTGTGCGAGAATATGGCGATATAGGGGAAACTATGAGAGGTGCCCGAAAACACGGCGATGTAGGCGAAGCTATTGGAGGTGCGCGAAAACACAGCGATATAGGGGAAGGTGTGAGAGGGTGTGCAGAAACACAGCGATATAGTGGAAGGTATGAGAGGTGCGCAAAAAACACAGCGATATAGGAGAAGTTATGAGAAGTGCGTGAAAACACAGCGATATAGGGGAAGGTATGAGAGGTGCACGATAACACAGCGATATCGGGGAAGGTATGGGAGGTCCTCGATAAACACAGCGATATAGGGGCACTGTGGGACGTGCACGAAAACACAGTGATATAGGGGCAGGTATGAGACGTGAACGAGAACACAGCGATATAGGGGAAGTAATTGGAGAAGTGAAAACATAGCGATATAGATGAAGACATGAGAGGTGAGCGAAAAGACAAGCGATATAGCGGAAGGTATGAGAGGTGCACGAAAACACAGCGATATCGGTGAAGGTATGGGAGGTGCGCAAAAACAGGGCGATATAGGGAAAGGTATGAGAGGTGCCTGAAAACACAGCGATATAGGGGACGCTATGGAATGTGCGCGAAAGCACAGTGATATAGGGGAAGGTATGAGAGGTGTGCGAGAACATGGCGATACAGGAGAATGTATCAGAGGTGCGAGAAAACACAGCAATATAAGGGAAGTAATGAGAGGAGCGAAAACATAGCGATCTAGGTGAAGACATGAGAGGTGCGCGAAAACACGGCGATATAGGGGAAGCTATGAGAGGTGAGCAATAAAACAGCGATAAAGGTGAAGCTATGGGATGTGCGCGAAAAGACAGCAATATAGGGGAAGGTATGAAATGTGCATGAATAAACAGTTATACTGGGGAATCCATGAGAGGTGTGCGATAACACAGCGATGTAGGGGAAGGTATGGGAAGTCCGCGAAAACACAGCGATATAGGGGAAGTTATGAGAGGTGCGTGAAAACACAACGATATAGGGGAGGGTATGAGAGGTGCACGAAAATACAGCGATATCGGGGAAGGTATGGGAGGTCTGCGAAAACACAGCGATATAGGGGGCTCTGTCGGACGTGCACTAAAACACAGTGATATAGGGGCAGGTATGAGACGTGAGCGAGATCATAGCGATATAGGGGAAGTAATTGGAGGATCGAAAACATAGCGATATAGATGGAGACATGAGAGGTGCGTGAAAACACGGCGATATTGGGGAGGCTATGAGAAGTGAGCAATAACACAGCGATAAAGGTGAAGCTATGGGATGTGCGCGAAAAGACAGCGATATAGGGGAAGGTATGAAATGTGCATGAATACACGGCGATATCGGGGAAGCCATGAGAGGTGCGTGAAAACACAGCGATATAGGAGAAGTTATGAGATGTGCACGAAAACACAGCGATATAGGGGAAGGAATGGGAGGTGCACAAAAACAGTGCGATATAGGGAAAGGTATTAGAGGTGCCCGAGAACACAGCGATATAGGGGACGCTATGGAATGTGCGCAAAACCACAGTGATATAGGGGAAGGTATGAGACGTGAGCGAGAACACAGCGATATAAGGGAAGTAATGAGAGGAGCGAAAACATTGCCATATAGGTGAAGACATGAGAGGTGCGCGAAAACACGGCGATATAGGGGAAACTATGAGAGGTAAGCAATAAAACAGCGATAAAGGTGAATCTATGGGATGTGCGCGAATAGACAGCGATATAGAGGAAAGTATGAGAGGTGCGCGAAAACACAGCATTATAGGGGAAGGTGCGAGAGGTGTGCAGAAACACAGCGATATAGTGCAAGGTATGAGAGGTGCGCGAAAACAGGGCGATATAAGGGAAGGTATGAGAGGTGCGAGAAGGCACAGTGATATAGGGAAAGGTATGAGAGGTGTACGAAAAGACTGCGATATCGGCGAAGTTATAGGAGGTGCGTGAATACAGGGCCTTATAGGGGAAGTTATGAGAGGTGCGTGAAGGCACAGTGATATAGGGGATGCTATGGGAGGTGCGTGAAAACAGGGCAATATAGTGGAAGCTATGGGATGTGTGCGAAAACATGGCGATATAGGGAAAGGTATGAGAGGTGCCCGAAAACACAGCGATATAGGGGACGCTATGGGACGTGCATGAAAGCACAGTGATCTAGGGGAAGGTATGAGAGGTGTGCGAGAACACGGCGATACTGGGGAATGAATCAGAGGTGCGAGAAAACACAGCGATATAAGGGAAGTAATGAGAGGAGCGAAAACATAGCGATATAGGTGAAGACATGAGAGGTGCGCGAAAACACGGCGATATAGGGGAAGCTATAAGAGGTGAGCAATAACACAGCGATAAAGTTGAAGCCATGGGATCTGCGTGAAAAGACAGCGATATAGGGGAAGGTATGAGAGGTGAGCAATAACACAGCGATAAAGGTGAAGCTATGGGATGTGCGTGAAAAGACAGCGATATAGGGGAAGGTATGAGAGGTGCGTGAAAACACAGCGATGTAGGCGAAGCTATGGGAGATGTGCAAAAACACAGCGATATAGGAGAAGTTATGAGAGGTGCGTGAAATCACAGCGATATAGGGGAAGGTATGAGAGGTATACGAAAACGCAGCGATATCGGAAAAGGTATGGGAGGTGCGCAAAAACAGGGTGATATAGGGAAAGGTATTAGAGGTGCCCGAAAACACAGCGATATAGGGGATGCTATGGAATGTGCGCGAAAGCACAGTGATATAGCGGAAGGTGTTAGACATGAGCGAGAACACAGCGATATAAGGGAAGTAATGAGAGGAGTGAAAACATAGGGATATAGGTGAAGACATGAGAGGGTGCGCGAAAACACGGCGATATAGGGGAAGGTATGAGAGGTGTGCAAAAACACAGCGATATAGGGGAAGGTATGAGAGGTGAGCAATAACACAGTGATAAAGGTGAAGCTATGGGATGTGCATGAAAAGACAGCGATATAGGGCAAGTTATGAGAGGTGCGTGAAAACACAGCGATGTAGGCGAAGCTATGGGAGGTGCACGAAAACACAGCGATATAGGGGAAGGTATGAGAGGTGCACGAAAACACAGCGATATAGAGGAATGTATGGGAGGTGCGCGAAAACAGGGCAATATAGGGGAACGTATGAGAGGTGCGCGAAGGCACAGTGATATAGGGGAAGGTATGAGAGGTGCATGAAAACACAGCGATATCGGGGAAGGTATGGGAAGTGCGTGAAAACAGGGCGATATAAGGAGAGGTATGAGAGGTGCGTGAAGGCACAGTGATATAGGGGATGCTATGGGAGTTGCGCGAATACACCACGATATAGGGGACATTATGAGATGTGCATGAAAACACGGCAATATAGGGGAAGATGTGAGAGGTGCACAAAAAAACAGCGATATAGGAGAAGTTATGAGATGTGCGAGAAAACAGGGCAATATAGTGGAAGCTATGGGATGTGTGCGAAAACATGGCGATATTGGGAAAGGTATGAGAGGTGCCCGAAAACTCAGCGATATAGGGGACACTATGGGACGTACGCGAAAGCACAGTGATATAGAGGAAGGTATGAGAGGTGTGCGAGAACACGGCGATGCTGGGCAATGTATCAGAGGTGCGAGAAAACAGAGCGATATAAGGGAAGTAATGAGAGGAGCGAAAACATAGCGATATAGGTGAAGACATGAGTGGTGCGCGAAAACCCGGCGATATAGGGGAAGCTTTGAGAGGTGAGCAATAACACAGCGATAAAGGTGAAGCTATGTGATGTGCATGAAAAGACAGCGATATAGGGCAAGTTATGAGAGGTGCGTGAAAACACAGCTATGTAGGCGAAGGCTATGGGAGGTGCACGAAAACACAGCGATATAGGGGAAGGTATGAGAGGTGCACGAAAACACAGCGATATAGAGGAATGTATGGGAGGTGCGCGAAAACAGGGCGAGATAGGGGAAGATATGAGAGGTGTGCGAAGGCACAGCGATATAGGGGATGCTATGGGAGGTGCGCGAAAACACACTGATATAGCGGAAGACTTGAGAGGTGCGTGAGAACAGGGCAATATAGTGGAAGCTATGGGATGTGCGCGAAAACATGGCGATACAGGGAAAGCTATGAGAGGTGCCCGAAAACACAGCGATATAGGGGACGCTATGGGACGTGCACAAAAACACAGTGGTATAGGGTAGGTATGAGAGGTGTGCGAGAACATGGCGATAAAGTTGAAGCTATGGGATGTGCGCGAAAAGACAGCGATATAGGGGAATGTATCAGAGGTGTGAGAAAACACATCGATGTAGGCAAAACTATGGGAGGTGCGCGAAAACACAGTGATATAGGGGACAGTATGAGATGTGCATGAATAGACGGCGATATTGGGGAAGCCATGAGCGGTGCGCGAAAACACAGCGAAATAGGAGAAGGTATGAGAGGTGCGTGAAAACAGAGCAATATAGGGGAAGGTATGAGACAGTGCGCGATAACACAGCGATATAAGGAAGTTATGAGAGGTGCGTGAAAACACAGCGGTATAGGGGAAGTTATGGGAGGTGCGAAAAAACGGCGATATAGGGGAAGGTATGAGAGGTGTGCAAAGGCACAGCGATATACGGGTTGCTATGGGAGATGCGCGAATACACAGAAATATCAGGGACGTTATGAGATGTGCATGAAAACACGGCGATATAGGGGAAGGTATGAGAGGTGCGCAAATATACAGCGATATAGGAGAAGTTATGAGAGGTGCGCGAAAAAACAGTGATATAGGGGAAGGTATGAGAGGTGCACGAAAACACAGCGATATAGGGGAAGGTATGTGAGGTGCGCGAAAACAGGGCGATATAGGGGAAGTTATGAAAGGTGCCCAAAAACACAGCGATATAGGAGACGCTATGGGACGTGCACAAAAGCACAGTGATATAGGGGAAGGTATGAGAGGTGTGCGAGAACATGGCGATATAGGGGAAATTATGAGAGGTGCGAGAAAACACAGCGATATAGGGGAAGGTATGAGAGGTGCGCGAAAATAGGGTGATGTAGGGGAAGCCATGAGAGGTGCGAGAAAACACAGCGATATAAGTGAAGACATGAGAGGTGCGCGAAAACACGGCGATATAGGGGAATCTATGAGAGGTGAGCAATAACACAGCGATAAAGGTGAAGCTATGTGATGTGTGCCAAAATGCAGCGATATAGGGGATGGTATGAGATGTGCATGAATACACGGCGATATTGGGGAAGCCATGAGAGAGTGCGCAAAAACACAGCGATATAGGGGAAGGTATGAGAGGTGCGCAAAAACACAGCAATATAGGGGAAGTTATGAGAGGTGCGTGAAAACACAGCGATCTAGGGGAAGGCATGAGAGGTGCGCAAAAACACAGCGATATAGGGGAAGGTATGAAAGGTGTGCAAAAACACAGCAATATAGGAGAAGTTATGAGAGGTGCGTGAAAACACAGCGATATAGGCGAAGGTATGAGTGGTGCACTAAAACACAACGATATAGGGGAAGGTATGAGAGGTGCGTGATAACACAGCGATACAGGGGGGATGCATCAGAGGTGCGCGAAAACACAGCGATATAGGGGAAGGTATGAGAGGTGTGCAAAAGCACAGCGATATAGGGGAAGGTATGAGAGGTGCGCGAAGGCACAGTGATATAGGGGATGCTGTGGGATGTGCGCGAATACACAGCGATATAGGTGAAGTTATGAGATGTGCATGAAAACACGGACAATATGGGGGAAGGTATGAGAGGTGCGCAAAAATGCAGCGATATAGGAGAAGTTATGAGAGGTGCATGAAAACACAGTGATATAGGGGAAGGTATGAGAGGTGCACTAAAACACAGCGATATAGGGGAAGGTATGGTAGGTGCGCGAAACAGGGCGATATAAGGGAAGGTATGAGATGTGCACGAAGGCACAGCGATATAGCGGATTCTATGGGAGGTGCGCGAATGCACAGCGATATAGGGGACGTTATGAAATGTGTATTAAAACATGGCGATATAGGGTAAGGTATGAGAGGTGTGCAAAAATACAGTGATATAGGAGAAGTTATTAGAGGTGCGTGAAAACACAGCGATATAGGGGAAGTTATGAGAGGTGCATGAAAACACAGCGATATAGGGGAAGGAATGGGAGCTGCGCGAAAACAGGGCGATATAGGGGAAGGTATGAGAGGAGCGCTAAGGCACAACGATATAGGGGATGCTATGGGAGGTGCGTGAAAACACAGTAATATAGGGGAAGACATGAGAGGTGCATGAAAACAGGGCAAAATATTGGAAGCTATGGGATGTGTGCGAAAACATGGCGATACAGGGAAAGTATGAGAGGTGCACGAAAACAAAGCGATATAGGGGACGCTATGGGACATGCGCCAAAACACAGTGATATAGGGGAATTTATGAGAGGTGCGTGAAAACATGGCAATACAAGGGAATGTATCAGAGGTGCGAGAAAACACAGCGATATAAGGGAAGTAATGAGAGGAGCGAAAACATAGCGATATAAGTGAAGGCATGAGAGGTGTGCTAAAACACTGCGATATATGGGAAGGTATGGGAGGTGCATGAAAACAGGACGATATAGGGGAAGTTATGAGCGTTGTGCTAAAATACAGCGATATGGGGACACTATGGGACGTGCGCGAAAACACAGTGATATAGGGGAAGGTATGAGAGTTGTGCGAGAACATGGCGATATAGGGGAAATTATTATCTGTGTGAACCTCTCATACCTTGCCCTATATCGCTGTGTTTTCACGCACCTCCCATACATTCTCCTATATCGCTGTGTTTTTGTGCACCTATAATACCTTCCCCTGTATCGCTCTGTTTTCGTGCACCTCCCGTAGCTTCCCATATATCGCTGTGTTTTCACGCACCGCTCATACCTTCCTCCGTATCACTGTGTTTTCGCTCACCTCGCATAGCTTCCGTTATATAGCTGTGTAGTCCGGCACCTCTCATAGCTTCCCCTATATATCGATGTTTTCGTGCACCTCCCATAGCTTCCCCTATATTGCTGTAGGTTCGTGCACCTCGCATAGTTTCGCCAATATCATTGTGTTTTCGCACACCTCCCATAGCTTCCCCTATATCGCCATGTTTTCGCGCACCTCTTATATCTTCCTCTGTATCGCTGTGTTATCAAGCAGCTCTCACAGCTTCTCATATATAGCTGTCTTGTCGTGTACCTCCCGTAGCTTCCGCTATATCTCTGTTTTCACACACCTCTCATAGCTTGCCATATACTGCGATATTTTCGCGCACATCTCATACTTTCTCCTATATCGCCGTGTTTTCTCGCACCTCTCTTATCTTCCCCTATATCGCTGTATTTTCGCGCACCTCTCATATCTTCCCCTATATCGCTGTGTTATCTAGCAGCTGTCATAGTTTCACCTATATTGCTGTGTTTTCATGTGCCTCCCGTAGCTTCCCCTAATCGTTTTTTTTTCACGCACCTCGAGTATCTTCCTCTATATCGCCATGTTTTCGCGCACCTGGCATAGCTTCCTCTATATCTCTGTGTTTTCTCGCACCTCTGATACCTTCACCTATATCGCTCTGTTGTCGCACTCCTCCCATAGCTTCAAGTATATTGTTGTGTTTTCGCGCACCTCTCATACCTTCCCCTACATCACTGTGTTTTTGCGCACCTTTCGTACATTCTCCTACATCGCCGTGTTTTCATGCACCTCCCATAGCTTCCCTTATATCACTGTGTTTTCTCGCACCTCTCATACCTTCCCCTATATCGCTCTGTTTCCGCACACCATCCATAGCTTCCCCTACATCGCTGTGTATTCGCACACCTCTCATACATTCTCCTGTATCGCCGTGTTTTCGGGCACCTCCCATACCTTCCCCCATATCGCTGTGTTTCCGTGCACATCTCATAACTTCCCCTATGTCGCTGTGTTTTCACGCACCTCTCATAGCTTCCCCTATATCATTGTGTTTTCACACACCTTGCATAGATTCTCCTATATCGCTGGGTTTTCCCGCACCTCTCATACCCTCAACAATATCGATGTGTTTGCACGCACCTCCCATAGCTTCCCCCATATCGCTGTGTTTCCGTGCACATCTCATCACTTCCCCTATATTGCTCTGTTTTCACTCACCTCCCATAGCTTCCCATATATCACTGTGTTTTCACGCACCTCGCATACCTACCGCTATAACACTGTGTTTTCACGTACGTCCCATACCTTCCCATATATTGCTGTGTTTTCGCGCACATCTCATACATTCCGGTGTATCACTGTGTTTTCGCACACCTCCCATACCTTCCCATTATCGCTGTGTTTTCAGGCACCTCTCATAGATTTCCCAATATGGCTGTGTTTTCACGCACCTCTTATACCTTCCCCTGTATCGCCGTTTTTACGTGCACCACCCGTACCTTCCCCTATATCGCTGTGGTTTCGCGCACCTCCCGTAGATTCCCCCATATCGCTGTGTTTTTGCGCACCTCTCATATCTTCCCCTTTTTCACTGTGTTATCGCGCACATCTCATAGCTTCCCCTCTGTCGCTGTGTTTTTGTGCACCTCCCATACATTCCCCTAATCGCTGTATTTTTGCGCACCTCTAATACCTTCCCCTATAACGCCCTGTTTACACGCACCTCCC